>NW_013666026.1:287772-290362 GCF_000517525.1 Limulus polyphemus
CCGCGACCCTTTGATTGCGAGTCGAGTGCCTTAACCACCTGGCCATGCCGGGCCATATATTTAGTCTTGTTATGATAGAAAAACTAATATACGACAATGGCTAAACTAAATCCTATAAAATAATTCAGCAGATGTTTTTGATCAATCAGTTAAACAACTACAAGAACATCATAATTATTTCTGATTTTATCTCTAAGGCACGATACATGAAAATAAAATAATTTTTGGCATGGAATATACTTCTGACAAATAATAATGCTAAATTTGGTAGACATTTTAAACTGTATTTTATGTTTATATTACAGATCTCTTTTCTTTTTACCAAAGATAAAATGGTAAATATAATCTGACACAGACTATATTTTCGATTTTACCTTTGGTAAAAAAGAAAATAAATCTGTAATATAACCATTAAACAGTTGGTCTTTTGTATAGTACTGACAGGGCCGGCGAGACGTGTTTTGCTGCCCTTTGCAAACGCCGACTGTGTTTGTTTTTGAATTTCGCTCAAAGCTACACGAGGGCTATCTGAGCTAGCCGTCCCTAAGTTAGCAGTGTAAGACTAGAGGGAAGGCAGCTAGTCATCACCACCCACCGCCAACTCTTGGGCTACTCTTTTACCAACAAATAGTGGGATTGACCGTCACATTATAACGCCCCCACGGCTGAAAGGGCGAACATGTTTGGTGTGACACGGATTCGAACCCGCGACCCTCAGATTGCGAGTCGAGTGCCTTAACCACCTGGCCATGCCGGGCCACGCCGAGTGTGTCGCCCACCCGTCCATACCCGCTCTTCTGCCGTTATAGGAATTCTTACTACACAATTACGCCCACATGAACCTGCCGCTCTTTGAAAATACAAGTGCTGCACCCTCAGTCGTGCCAGCCCTGAATATTGAATAATAAATTAGACGCAATGCTATGATATTATTCACATACCTAAATTAATTTAGGTTACTATATGGTGAGTAAGGTCTCAAAAACCCCATAAATATTGTATTTTATGCTTTTGACTTTTACGAATGTATATTTGTTAATATAAGCACCTTTTCACACACTACATCAAACTATATTTACAAAACAGTACTCCACATTGAAAATTTCCGTTCCTTGTAATGGTAGCCTAACGTACCGTATATTTTGCAGTTAAATTAACGCTTCTCAATTGCAATTTCCCAGTTGAACCTTTTAAATCATACAAAAATGTAGAAAACAATACCTAATATTATGAAAAATAATCTTTAAGTTATATTATTCTGCGCAGAAGTATTAAACGCTACTTTTACACGTAACAATACAATATTACAATAAGAAATGACAAGAGTGACAACTAAGTCGAAAATAATGAGAACATATCAAAATCTGTACCCGGAAGTATGATCTTTAATTTTCACCAAAAGTGTGTAGTTTAGTTTGTACAGAATAATCCTATTCACAATATACAGCAAAAGTCGAATTTCCGTCATAACGATAATATTTGAGATCTTAGCCATTCATCCACCGTATTCGGTAGGTACTGTGGACTATACCCAATTTTTAGGAAAAACTGTACGACAACAACAGATCTTTGATATTAGTACCTCATAATTCTGTAAAAAATGCAGAGCGTGGACTTTAAGACATATATTTTTTATAATGAGATAACTTTTCACCACCTGAAATATATTTATTGGACAAAGTTCTAATTTTTCAAACACTTTCAGTCACTATTCATAATTGCGTGGCATACGTTATCGGAATTAAATACTCAAGTGACTGTTTACAGTTCTTATATTTCTAGATATCTTACTAAACAAGAAGCAACATTTTGAGATCGCCGGTCTAGCTAACAAATACATTTAAATGTTATTGAGAGTACTTTAAATCAGTGAAGTTAGCTTTGATAATTAAACGTGTAATATCAAAGAAAATGGGCTAAAACATGAGCATAAATATAAAACAACAGTTTAAATTATATAAAATAAATACTTATGAAAACACAAACAATACACATGCAACGAGTAATGGCAACTTCTAAAGTTCAGTATGTTATATTAAAACAATTTTCAATATGAATAAACAAAAGTTGTACCTCCTTATCATCAGAGCTCACTGTTTCTTTCATCGTCATAAAAACGCTTGGAAACATACTCAAGAGTGGGTCATTAATGTCGATACACAGAGTCATGGTATCTGGAACGGCGTTGGATAGAAACGCTTCGTGGTTGTCTGATTCCAGCTTTTTCTTCGAAAAACAATCCTGTATCTCTAAGTATTGTTCGTTGTCAGTTTCTAAATCAAAAAGTGAGGTAACATGTGCATTTTCGAAAACAGTATTACCCAAACCCTCGGTTTCATTTATGCCAGTCTGGTATGCTTGCATGGCTTTGCCAACCTTTAAGATAACCGGCCGTCTGCTTTTCATCTTAGTTTCTTGAGGCTTCTCGAAGATGTTCTCCTTCCTTTTATCAATGACTTCTAAAAAAGGGGTTAATTATACAGATAAACGTTGTAATTATTGAGTGGAATGAGAACAACATATATTTAAGTGTTTTACACTCACAAAAAATAAACCTATCATTCTATAGGTATTTGAAGAACTTGTAGCA
>NW_013666026.1:291154-296576 GCF_000517525.1 Limulus polyphemus
GCATTTGAACCCGCGACCTGCAGACTGTAAGTCGAGCTCCTTAACCACCTGGCCATGCCGGGCCATCCTGTAGTTAGTTTTAAATATAATAAACCAATAGGACCTCTCTTTATTTTTTTAACTACAAAATTTATTCAAGACCTCAATCCCGAAGAAATTGATAACTTACGTTATAATTGTATCAACAGTGATTTAATTTATTCTTTTCATAATTATATTATTACGGGTAATCTAGAAGTTATTAAATATAAAGATTTAAAAGTCATTTGATAAAAATATTAAATTTAGAATTATAAAGCACACGAAAAAAAGTGAAACATTAAAAGGTTCAGAAAAAAATACTGATTATTATATTTTTATCCTCTGTTTTTCCTTTTTGGAGTGGAAATAATTGTTTATTAATTCTATGAAAAAGTTAAATGCTTTAAATTTATTTAAATTTGACAGATATTAAATTTAATATATTTCAAAATATGAAAAATTCAAAAACAATTTATTATCCCTATTGAAAAAGCAGGTTGTAATTTTGTCAAAAAAATTTATGAAATTTAAGAAATTAAAACAGTTAAAATATTTACAAAAAGTACATTAAATAAAAATACTATCATTACTAATTTAAAGAAAGCTATAAAAGTGGAATATAAACATACATTCTACTACACCTAATTTAACTTTATATCCAATCCGGATATTGCATAAAACACCTTTTAAGCTTATATTCATTACAAATTCTTTAAAAACTGTTCTAAATCCCTTTATATTACACTTAAATGGATCACTATTTTTGAGTTGTTAAAAGCAATATTTCAATTTTGGAAGAACGTTAAATTGTCTGAAATCAGATATCTCTATTATCACTTATGATTGTGCTACATTACACACCAAAATAGATTTAAAGATTGATAGAGTTTTTAATTATTCAATTGATCAATTTTTAGACATAGACATAGTTAATCCTAAATACAAATTCACTAAGCAACAATGTGAAAATATACATGTTATATATATATATGTAATAATTACACTGTTTTTTGGTGAAAATATATTTAAACAAATAGTTGGTATTCCAATTGGAGCTAATTTCTTCTCAAACATGGCTAACAAGAATCTGTACTCTATGAAAAAATATTTTTGAAAAAAGTAATAAATCCTAATTTCTACAATTACAACATTTGGCTATATCAATGATTTAATTTTTATCCATAACTTAAACTTTGATCCTAGTCAAATATATCCAAAAGAACTTATACTAGAAAGAAATAATAATAGCAATAATTGTGTTCATTATTAAGATTTAGATATTGCTTTTGTGGAGGACAGAATGCAATTGACCATTTTTGATAAAAAAGAGTTTCTCATCCTTATTCTACCTGCCCCAAATAGTGTAATCCTGTATATCCGATTAAAGGAAATAGTTATCTTACAATTAAAAATGATATTTGATTATTTGTAACAACAGCCATTCTTTTATATATAATGTTCAATTACTGGCAAATAGATAAAAATATAATGGATATAAAAATTAAACATTTTTATAATAAATATTGCAAGGTGTTAATATATATATATATTTTGTACAAATGAAATGATTACCTTTGTGGGATCATAAAGAGGACGCTAGTTATTCGTGTTCATCCAATGTTTATAAATAACGAACCATAAAATATTATTGTTTAGTGACTTACACAGTACAAAGGGCCGAAAAGACCAACTCCATGTAGCTGGGCTTGTCTCAGCTTACCCTGATTATCTATATAATAAGATTCAGTGTGTGTGTGTGTGTGTGTGTCGTAACTCCTGTTACATCGCAAGTCTTACCGACTTCTAAGTAGTACCAAGCGAATCTGACACCAAATTTGGTATTGATTTAAGTTACAAGCCGTTCGTAACTTGGTTAAATAAATTCAATTTGCATTATAGCGGCAATGATCATTAAACTGAAAAAGTGCAAAAAGTAGTTCAAGCATTAAATTTGCATTGTAGCGTCCCTGTAAATGTGGGTCCATAGGCCCACGGGTTCGCTAGTTACTTGAATAAGTTTTATCAAGGAAGAATGATGTATGTTTAATTAATTATTACTGAATTATCGAGTTTAAAGTTTATAGTTATAATTATCATCATTTTGTAATA
The DNA here is from genome assembly GCF_000517525.1 of Limulus polyphemus. NCBI lineage: Eukaryota > Metazoa > Arthropoda > Merostomata > Xiphosura > Limulidae > Limulus > Limulus polyphemus. The sequence goes on from NW_013666026.1 coordinate 293,285, forward strand.
ATTACAAGATTATTAAAAATTATTACTTTAAAAAGGGAAATACGGATCGTAATAAAATACAGAAACGAGATGGCTAGCTTAAAGTGTTTGTTTGTTTGTTTGTTTTTAAATATGCACAAAGCTACACAAGGGCTATCTGTGCTCTGCCCACCACGGGTATCGAAACCCGGTTTCTAGCGTTGTAAGTCCGCAGACATACCGCTGTGCCACTGGGGGGCAGCTTAAAGTGAAAATGCAGTCGAAAAAAGTAAACAAAGAAGCTTAAGGTTAGAGACACAAGATAAATAAAAAAATGGGAGTTTAAAAACCTGCAAATATGTAATCATACAAGACTGGAGATACTGTAGAATAATATATACAACCTTGAATGCTTATCTTATTTACTATCCCTATTTGAAGGTGTTTAAATTCCCCGTACTTTTACTTATTTTGTGTTTCAAACCCTAAGCTTATTTTTGCGACTGCATTTTCATTTTAAGCTAATTATCTAGTTTCTGTATCTTTTACTATCCCGTTTTTAAGTTGAAAATTGTTAATCATTTCGTTTCTTTATTGTTCATGTCCACAATGGCCATAAATGTGTATAACAACAATACTGTCCTATTTGAAACAGTTTAGTTTAATGAAATGTGTAGTTGATATATGATGCTATCTCGGGAAAAAATGAAGACCTTTGAATTGGCTCCATGCAGATTGGATGGCTATTGCTCCTGATATCATTGCCACAATGTTATCATTGATAGTGGTACTGTACGTATGATCACTATGATGCATAGTGATCAACATACCACGTTATGATATGCTTTTAAAATATATATATAATTACTATATTTATACCCTGTAGCTATATAGGGAGACTGTAAACACTGGTTTGGAGGGACCACTGAACTATACTGGAATGGTGCATGGACCGCATTTTGTAACCGCATGAGTTTTATATATACACACACATACATGCAGGCTTTACAGCTTTTTTTAAGTTGTAAAGCCGTATGTATATTGCTAGCCATGTGAATTATCAAGTTGTTGAGATACATGCATATATATTCAATACAAATATACGAGCCCCCAGTGGCACAGCGGTATGTCTGCGGACTTACAACGCTAGAATCCGGGTTTCGATACCCGTGGTGGGCAGAGCACAGATAGTCCATTGTGTAGCTTTGTGTTTGATTACAAACAAACAAACAAATATACGAAAATGTGCCAGTACAATACCATATGTACACAAATAAGCATTTTCAATGTTTCTTATAGTTGTTATATCTCCTCTTTCCTCCTCCTCTCCGCTGGATAGTAAGGCCGGTCACGGTTTTGGTTTAACTCATCAGATTTCCTCTTAAAATGACATTCTGCACATTCTACAAGTTCGAAAATGTGTTGATTAACAATTACGAGTTGGTTATATTAATATACTTCCAACCTCCACTTCTGATGGAGTTTGAGTAGTGACACTTCTACGAACCTCTTCCACTTTGATACTCTTAAACTCTGGTAAGCCCTGGCTACCGCATACTTTATTTGAAACTAATTATTTTCTAAATAAATTATATATCTACAAAATTTCTGCTTCATTTCGCCTATAATCGCCATCATTTTCGCCATTTCCTGCTTGCACGATTTTTACCACTCCTTATCATCAACTTCAACGATGGCTACTCTATCTGCAGTATCTATAAAATTTGAAATCGGGCAGTGTTGGCTATATAATTCGACACTTAGGATCGGCAATCATGGTGATTGCCGATCTGATGCTCGAAACCATAGCTACTGACTATTTGTTCGCATTACTTCGAGATTTAAAAATTTAAGCTGCAGCTGGAGATTTCTTTGAGAATATAGTGACCATTTAGTTTCTGTGTAAATAAGTTCTCTTATACATAATGTATAGCAATGGGCAAATATGCCTAGACTAAGACACAACCCCCACGAATGGCGTTTAAAATTTTACCAGTAGAAAAGCAGCCTTTTCAAATAAAACATCGCTTTAAACAAACTTTCGTGCCTTTTAAAGTAATTATTCTATGAATTTCTGTAATAAAACTTAATATTATGTGTATTGTTTTTTTTACTCCTTCACTTCATGCAAAAGTATTCACCTCCTACCAATAATGTCATATTTTGATGAAACACAAATAATGTAAATAATTTTTTAATGAACTTGTTTTTATTCAAAACACTAATTATCAAACTTAACATTGTTATGTGTGATGGAGGTTGAATGCCAGCAAAACCTGCAAAGAAAATATATAAATTGAAATTTGCTGATTATATAAGTATTCAGCCCCTAAGTCAGTATTTGTCAGAAGCACCTTTGGCAGCAATTACTACTGTGAGTCTTTATGGATATTTCTCTAACAGCTTTGCACAATGGGATGGTGTGGTGTAATTTTTGCCCATTCTTCTTGGCAAAATTGCTCCAATTCTGACAAGTTCGTTTGAGGATCATTGATGGACTGCAATCTTCAAGTCTCGGCATAAATTTTCTATTGGATTCAAGTCAGAACTTAGACTGGACCAGGACATCCAGTTTCTTCTTTTGAAACCATTCCAGTGTAGCTTTGGTCTTGTGCTTCGGGTCATTGTCTTGCTAAAATGTGAATTTTTGATCAAGTTTTAAATTTTGGCTGACTCACCTGTACTTTTCACCATCCATCTTCCCTTTAAACCTGACAAGCTTCCCAGTCCCTGCTGATGAGAAGCATCCCCATAACATGATACTGCCACGACCATGTTAGGATGGTGTTGGCTTAGTGATGTGCTGTGATGGGCTTGCACCAGATGTAACTCTTTAAATTTAGACCAAAAAAGCTAAATTGTTGTCTCGTCTGACTACAAAACCTTCTGCTACATGTCTGCAGTATCCTTTGCATGCTTTATCGCAAACTCCACACGAGATTTAAGATGATTCTTTTTTAGTAATGGCTTATTTCTTGCCACTCGACCATACAAGCCAGCTTTTTGTAGGGACCAGGATATTGTTGATGTATGAAAACTGACTCCCATCTCATACATGGAACTTTGCATATATTTCAAAGTCACTGTTCGCTTCACAGTGGCATCCCTCACCAGTTTCCTGCTTTCCTGGCTGCCTAGTTTGGAAGGGTAACCTGATCTGGGTAGAGAATGGTTGGTATGAAGCACATTCCACTTCTTAATGATGGATTAACCATACTCAAAGGTATAATCAGCGCCTTTGAAATTTTCTTGTAATCTTCTTTCTACCACTTTATCCCCGACTTGTTTGGAAAGCTCTTTAGTCTTCATGGTTGGTTTGCCGTATTACTATGTG
>NW_013666026.1:297023-306834 GCF_000517525.1 Limulus polyphemus
ATTGCAAGCTCAGACGGCAACAAAACGTGGAAACTTTGCAGGGGAGGAGGAGGAAGGGGAATACTTTTGCAAGATACTGTATATATAATTATTTATTTCAAAATTATAAAAATAATGAAACTACAAATCTACCTGAACTGCTGCAGATCTTGTACTTTCTATATCCTCTTCTACCTGGAAGCCTTTTGACTTTTCCATGGATTTCTAGTTTTCGATGCGTATTCCGAAATCTTTGTTTGGACAAAGTCCAGTATTCTGCACTTTCTGGACTATAGTTACCTTTCAACCTGTCCCATTCCTAAATAAAAATAAGCATTTTCGTGAGAGACAAAAAAAAAAAAAATTCCTAAAGGCAAAAGCTCAAACTTTTCTAGAAGTCAAAACATCTTTCTCGATATAAATAGCATTCTGGTCAGATTGTGCAGTTTGTGAAATTGATTGGAAATATCCCTTACATTAGTTTCTTAACTATCAAGCTGCGGGTCGCGTGATCAAAACCCGGCGCTAAACATCCCCGTCCCCTCAGACGTAGGGACGATACACATGATGGTCAAACACACTTTTCGTTGGTATTTGGCTGCGCAAGAATTGGTGGTGGATGCTATCAATCGATTGCCCTTCTCTATTGGGTAATTCAAAATTGGGGAAAGCGACAGAAAGCTTTGATTACTTTTCCACAAATAATAAAAAATATATACGTTAGTGACTTCTTCGTCCGCTTTTACATCTGCATCAATGAATTAATAAACCAAAACTGTAACTTTTAATTGTGTATAATCACAAACTTCGTTTACTTGCTCGTCATACCATTCGTATTAAACGGCATAAAAGATGTCTAACACGAATTATAAACGCATATAAAGCGAGTACTATTTTAATGAAGCTGCTGTAGGGGAGCTCCAATTTAAGCTTTTTTTTTCTATGCCTGTTTTCTTATAAGATTTGCTTTTTCTTAACCCAATAATGTACACATTTCTGTAAGTAAACGATAATCGACTGTTTAAACTAATTTTGATGCCTAAAAATCAACACAATAGTTTCAGCTTCAAAATTATCAGTTTAAATATCAAGAATCATTGTACTGGTCATGTACAACGTATCATAACAGTGTTTAGATAAATAGTGGTCCTCTGGTGTCAATTAAGATTTCAACAATGGTTATACGAATCGTAAAGATGGTTAGATTGTTGTAGTGCAAAGTTACATAACAGGCTACTTGATCGGGAATTGAATCGTAAAAATGGTCGTTTCAGACCGTATGGTAACTTGGGTAAAAAAGCGAAAAACTCCTCACAAGTTACCATGGTAATTTAATATGACAAGTTATATTAACCAGAAGTTTGTAGATTAAAGATCCAAGTGTTAGGATTTTGAAGTTATAAGTAAATAAAGGGTGTTTACTAATTTGACAGTAGGTGTGTGCGAATGGGGTAAGCACATGGACTTACGAATGGTTGACTGGTTCTGATACAAAATTCTATATGTTCATAGGCACGTAGTTTCAATTGGCGTTTAGTTTTCCCAATATAGGCAGCTTTACAGTCATTACAAGTGTATTCGTAGACGACCCATGAACACAGAGAAGTAAGCAGAACGTCTCTAGATTTAAAGAAGTTGGGAATTAAGTTATGTCAAAAATGAGTTTGCCAGCAACTTTTATTTATTAAATTGTGTATATACATATATTTGTGGTCCCACTGTGGAAATAAAAATAAAACGAGACACATATAGATTATTCGTTCTGATAAACGTAAAACTTCGTACAAAAATTACCTTACAATATAAACATTTGAAATATCTATTTTGAAACTTAAGTTTAAGTCTGAACATACATTATAATATATATATTTGTACTAAAGAGAATGGGCCCGGCATGGCCAGGTGGCTCGACTCGCAATTTGCGGGTCGCGGGTTCGAATCCCCGTCACACCAAACATGCTCGCCCTTTCAGCCGTGGGGGCGTTATAATGTGACGGTCAATTCTACTATTCATTGGTAAAAGAGTAGCCCAAGAGTGGCGGTGGGTGGTGATGACTAGCTGCCTTCCCTCTAGAAGTACACTGCTAAATTAGGGACGGCTAGCGCAGATAGTCCTCGTGTGGCTTTGCGCGAAATTCAAAAACAAACAAACTAAAGAGAGCTCTTGTTGTAGTGAATATATGAAAAACAAAATCAAATGAACATCACAATCACACAGATTTCAGTATGTTATATACTACACCAGTTCAAGAATATAGGGGTTACATAAACATAGTCAACTTAAACTACACAGCTTCTTCTAGGTGGAGTAAATGGCCGCAACTCATTTACCAAAACTCGCTTATAATTAAAATACCCGATGTTCAACAAATATTTACGGCCTCGCATCGACACTTATTCTGTTTTCATTCCAATTTGTTTTTTTTCTCATTTATGCAAATTTATTACTGCACGTAAGTTCTACGACTGGGCGCGTTCATGTATCAAGTACTTCAACACATGCACATTCGTGAAAAGTTGCTGCGTTTTACTGTTTGCAGTTATCAACTGCACAAAACAAATACAAGGATAATCGCCATTTATAATACAATAGTTACAAAAAAAGTCGAAACAGTGTTATAAAATAAATATAATAAAATGTCCCTCCCATATTTCATTGTATTGCAAATCAAGCACCTGTGCATTTGTTTGTTTATTTGTTGTTAAACGCAAAGCTAATTATTGGGTTATCTGTACTCTGCCGGCACTGGTCCTCTGATTTGCCGCTGACACGACCTAATGGTTCGCTCGGCTCTCAAACTGTGGGTCACGGTTTTGATTTCCCGTTACCAAACGTGCTCTCCCTTTCGGCCGTGAGGGTGTTATAATGTGACGGTCAATCCCAGTATTCGTTGGCAAAACAGTAGCCCAAGAGTTGGCGGTAGGTGGCGTTGACTAGCTGCCTTCCCTCTAGTCTATCACTGCTAAATTAGGGACGGCTAGCGCAGATAGCCCTCGAGTAACTCAAACTAGAACCTGCTGCTGAGTCAGACGGATGGGTGGTCATATAATCGGAAATGTAAATAACTGATCATTCAACTTATGCTATAGATAATGTTCTCACACAGTCTTGCATTGGTTGTCACCCTGAGATGAATCAGAGCTTCAAACATCGCAGCATGGCTAGACCTTAAAGACATGTGGATGTTTTCTTGGATGTATGGAAGCCGGTCAATTACAGCACTGTTGCGAATTAGGCTATAAGTATCTTAAAGTGTTATGGAATAATAAGAAATAGCTTCTAAATCAATGCCCCCCCCCCCCTGATGGGCCAAAAGTAAGTTTACGGACTTACAACGCTGAATTTTCCCCGCGGTAGACACAGCAGATAGTCCAACGTGGCTTTGCTTTTAAACCAAACAAACAAACAAATTAATAATGCAATTAAATGGAAACCTGTAAAGGCAGATAACCATTATCCACAAACCAAAGTACCAGCAGATGACCCTCACATATCAATTATTGCTTACTACAATCGTAGGGTACGTCCACAGAGATCGAATGACGGGTGCAACTGGATGTAGTGCAGCCACGAATCATAAAATCTTATCTTGGAGGTGAACGCTTCACGCCGAGAGTCTGAAGGCTGCTCCAAGATTTAGGGGAATAAGCTCTTAGAATCTTGATAACTTTTAACAATTTAGGGAGGTGAAATAAATACCTGTCTGCCTATTCGTTTATTTCTTATTCTTTTTATTCTTATAAAAGTTTCCCACTCACACCGCTAAAAGCCAAGTTTCGATACTCGTAGTGGGCATAGCACAGATAACCTATTGTATGGCTCTGCCCTTAGAAACAAAATCATATAAAATATTTTTTTCCTCTGCTTCGTATGCAAAATAATATAAACGTGTAAAACAGACAGCAACATAAAACTGGCTATTCCCTACATTCCTGTTAATTCGACTAAGAAGGACTTTTTTTCCGTGTTGTGAATAATCCTTAAATCAGAAATATGAACAATATTAAGAAAAGTGATTTTATAATACACTTCTGGAGGGATGCTGCCAACAGTAACAATACTAAAACATCAGTGGTGATATTTGAAGAAATACTTCTCTATATTCCGACTACTCTGGTATTTGCTTTTCCCTAATGCTTTGCAATCCTCCTTATTATTAATGATATGTAAACTACAATTAATTTTTATTCGATCACTTTACAGTCTTCTCAAAAATGTATCCATTTTCATATCATTGGCGTGAATGCATGCTTAAACTCATTAAGGACCAGAACTATGTTTTGAAAACATTTTTTGTTGTATTTAGCTTTAAAAAGTCATATAAACATAAAAACACTAGCTGACATAAAACATTTATTTTTGTAGAAATCCTCTAAGGATGTTTGTTTTTGTATGTTTTTGAATTTCGCGCAAAGCTACACGAGGGCTATCTGCGCTAGCCGTCCCTAATTTAGCAGTGTAAGACTAGAAGGAAGGCAGCTAGTCATCATCACCCACCGCCAACTCTTGGGCTAATCTTTTACCAACGAATAGTGGGATTGACCGTCAAATTATAACGCCCCCACAGCTGAAAGGGCGAGCATGTTTGGTGTGACGGGGATTCGAACCCGCAACCCTCAGATTGCGAGTTGAGCGCCCTAACCACCTGGCCATGCCGGGCCATCCTCTAAGGAAACGAACAGGGAACTGGACACAAAATAATGACGCCAAGTCAATTATGCAAATATAATTAAAATATAAGCGTGAAGTGGTTTATGAATTTATAAATAAATCTCAATTGGACTGTATTTCTATTTAAAACAATGCAACGTCAGCATAACATGAAAAGTTTAAACCAATGCACTCGTAAGTTTTTAACTTATAATTTAAACTTTCGATCTAAAATTGAGACGTTGCCATTACCGGGTTAAAACGAAACGAAGGGTAACAATACAAATACGGATAAATAAAACGAACCAAAACTACGCAAAACAAACAAACAAACAAAAAAAAACGGAAACTGATAACACTGCATGTGATTCGGGGAATCGGCAGATAGTCGAGAGTATGTAGGTAGTGCACCTGTACTCTTCAAATACACTCATAGCTGTCCGTGTGGTATTACAGCAAAAACGGTTAGCAGCAGACTGCACAAAAGGAGCTTGTTTACTATGAGCCCATTGTATAGCTTTGTGCTAAACACCCACTAAGGTAAGATGCATTCCACAGCAAGGCTAAAAACAGTGGACCAAATATATGGGGAACAGTAGTGTTTTTACTTATGAACTGCGCTTCACCCTCCTACTAGATAAAAGGAATATTCTCATTTGAAGATAATTTGTAACCATAATCAATCCCATTTTAGTATATGACAGTTACTGAAGTATGGTGTGTACAGGAATAAGCATTGGTGGACATATCAATCTGTAGATCGTGGATAATGGTATCATTGTCATATATAAGGTCCAGATCTTTAATCACTTTGTGCTGTCACATGGTGATGCAACTAGCCATAACTTCAGCCTAATAGTTGATAAAGCCCACCCCTACTGTGCCATACTGGGTAAAACATTCCTTGTAGAAAAGGGGAAATTACTTTACAACTTGGCTTGCACACTCACCAGACTTCAGTTCTATCGAACTAAGAGGTTGTATCCAAGTCAAAGAAAATTAAACACTAAGATTTTTTTTTTGGAAATATTGTAGGATACTTCCAGTCAAGGTGTAAAGCCTCTTCCAGCAAATGTTCCTTTGGTATATGACAGTTATTGAAGTATGGTGTGTACAGGAATACGCATTGGTGGATATATCGATCTGTAGATCATGGGGAATGGTATCATTGTCATGAACTGTGAAGATGTAAAGCCTCTTTCAGCAAATGTTCCTTTAGTATATAAGTTATTGAAGTATGGTGTGTACAGGAATACGCATTGGTGGATATATCGATCTGTAGATCATGGGGAATGGTATCATTGTCATGAGTTGATATATCCACCAATGCGTATTCCTGTACACACCATACTTCAATAACTTATATACTAAAGGAACATTTGCTGAAAGAGGCTTTACATCTTCACAGTCTGTAGATCATGGGGAATGGTATCATTGTCATGAACTGTGAAGATGTAAAGCCTCTTCCAGCAAATGTTCCTTTATGAATTTTGGATAAATGACAAATATTTTGCATTTCAGATAACACGATGAACGACTAAATATCTAATTAGCATAAAATATAATTTCCAGTCATATTTTCAAACGTTGTGTAGATTGTGTACAATGTTACAAAAAACAGAAATTTTAAGTCCTACATTTTGGTTTTGGTTTGTTTTGAATTTTGCGCAAAGCTACAAGAGGGCTATCTGCGCTAGCCGTTCTTAATTTAGCAGTGAAAAACTAGAAGAAAGTCAGCTAGTCATCATCAACCACCGCCAACACTTGGGCTACTCTTTCACCAACGAATAGTGGGATTGACTGTCACATTATAACGCCCCCACGGCTGAAAGGGCGAGACGTTTGTTGAACTGGGGATTGGAACTCACGACCCGCACCTACATTTTGACTATCTTATATTTTGATTGTTCTTAAAATGTAAGGTTTTTTTTCTTTAACTTGACCTGAATGATAACTTTTTACAGCAAAATATTATTACCGCAAAATGTTCAAACTCCGAAACCTGCCATCCTCCACTGCTTTTATGACTCCATTTCACTTCGTATTCTTTTTCTGCTTCGTTTGTCCATTGCAGTAACCCTGGGAACCGGTTACGTCGTAGAGATGGATACAAAAAATCCCTCAGAAACAGAGGTTCAACTCTTGGCATTTTGCAAAATTGAAGTAGGTGCAGCTATAGTACAGAAATACAACTGAAATAAAAAGACGATACCATTAGTAATATAGTATTACTACAGCCAATTATAAATCCGCAACAGAGGCTGTAAATCATGTTTGATAACTATAATCAGATCCACATATTTTTATGCTGTTTTTTATCACTGTTGCTATTTGTGAAAAATATAATGGCTGTTGGATTTGAGTGCTCACAACATACAAAAATAAAAATTATCGTAAACAAAAAGTAACATAACGATACTGTTATGCATGTGTTCTGTTCATTATAATTAGAATCAGTATCGTCATATACAGATGTATGTAAAGGAAATGCAGTTTGGATTATTTTACACTGTCGTTTTTTGTTTGTTTTTTTGTAACAAAGCCCCTAAAACTAAAACAAAAAAGAAACAGACTGGTATACTGGTCTAACTAATCTTTAAAACTGTCGTCACTACCATTAACGTTTATCATAATTATCTGTCATTTACCTACCTTGCCATTATTTTCAAGCATAATTGTGGTGGAAGATACACCCGCCTACCACATGACATTCGATAATTTCTTTAAATGTTTCAACGTCGTTTTTCTAAACATATAATCCGAATGTCTGAAAAATACTTTTGTTTTAAACATCCTAGTTGTCTATCATACCTAAAGGTCTTTTTGCTGGCTTTATACCAATGAAGGTTTAGATAACACTAAAACAAAGCCAATATATATATGTTGCAATTCTAGGTTTATTTCATAATGCTATAAAAATCTCGTATGAAACCAAATAAGAGACCAACATATCATAAAACTATCTCCACACATACCGATCAGTCGCACTTGTTCACGTGCTAAAAAGATAAATTTCAATTAACCTTGAAAATATAATAATGAGAATTTACTCCCGTAGGTTAATTTAAGTTACAACTTACTGTTCAAAGTTTTGCCAAGATCAACTGACATACCAATGGCCTATTCAAAAACATTTATAACGTTTTCTTTCAGTGTTAAACCCGCTAGCATATACAGTCTTGGCATATAGTAGTTATTGAGTAAATGCCCAAGTGGTAAAAAAAGAAGATAGCACATGATTGGACAAACATGTACTGTTGTTATTATGGTCTGTTTGAGCATTTGTTCGTCAAAACACACATATACACCTGTTTTGTATAAAAAGATGTGCCTTTGGTATAATATCTTTCGAAACAGATCAACGCTTTGTTCAAACAATTTCTCTGTACTTGGTGTAAAGTCACGCCTCGTCACATGCAATAAATTATAGGGTGTCAAATTGTTCGACTGTTCAGAAATGGTATTAAGCAAACGAACATTGCCAGAACAGTAGGGCACCCCTATGTACTGTATCCAAAATCCTGAAACGTTATCGGACTACAGGAAACGTTGTTCCAGGGAACTCTACTGGTAGACGACAAAACACTTCTTCCTTAGATGACTGCGTTTTGATCAGGTTAACGCATAAAGGTCGGAGGAAGTCTTGCAACATCTTCCAACAAGAATGGCATTAACATATTCATTACAGGATACCCAGAAGAACAGTGAATAGGAAACTGACTAATGAAGGTTATTTTGCAAGAAAGGCTATCTGCAAACCGATATTACCCAGAATTCACCGCCATCACTGTGTTACTTGAGCAAGACAGCAAGCCAACCTATAATTAGGACACTGGCGACATGTCATATTTTCTGATAAGTCCTGTTTCTGGCTTTTTAAAGCTGATGGTAGGATTCGTGTTCGTCGTTTCCCACAGAGAATACATAGGAAGTGGTGCAGTGCATGTTTGGGCAGCTATTCATCATAGTGGAAAAACTTATTTTTATATCCTACAGAGAAACGTCAATGGCGCCTCCTAGAAGCATCATATGGAGATGATATTTCTGCCATATGCTAGGGCAAGGTTTGGCAATAACTTTATGTTCCACGACGACAATGCTACTGCTCATATTGCGCATATTGTACAATATTATCTTGACCAGGAGGACATTACAAGGTTGCCATGTCTAGCAAAGTGTCCAGTTTGTAATCCCACTGAAAATTGTTGGACAGAACTGAACCGGAGAATTGTTTGTTTGTTTGTTTTGAATTTCGCGCAAAGCTACACGAGGGCTATCTGCGCTAGCCATCCCTAATTTAGCAGTGTAAGACTATAGGGAAGGCAGCTAGTCATCACCACCCACCGCCAACTCTTGGGCTACTCTTTTACCAACGAATAGTGGGATTGACCGTCACATTATATCGCCCCCACGGCTGAAAGGACGAGCATGTTTGGTGGGACGTGGATTCGAACCCGCGACGAGCACCCTAACCACCTGGCCATGCCAGAATTGTTAATCACGACCCTAAAACAGCTACTGTAGCTCAGTTGTAGTGCCTTTTAGTGACAAGTTGGAATAAAACCACGGTAGATTACATCAATAACCTCATCTACAGCATGCCACATCACCTTGCGGAGGTTATTACAGTACGAGGAGGTCCAACCAAGTAATAAATATTTAATATGAACTGATATAAGGTTACAGATTTTATCTATAATAATTTGATGTTACATTTTGTCATTATATATGTTTTGTTGTGATAGATGAAATGCTGAATTACACATCTTTCTAGAGGTGTTTGACAAAATTCTTTGGTGTTCTAATAAATCGTACATGATGTCCATAGACCATGTCTCATTATACAACTTACATATGTAGATGTTTAATACAACATGCATTTCTAAGTTTGACAGTTAAGTGTATTTGCATTCCATCTTAATAATAATGATCTTATTAGTTACAAAATATACAAACATTTTGACCAAGATTGTACATATATATATGTGTGTTGTGTGTGTATTGTGGCTGTTATAGAAATATGCGTCATGTCTTTCTTTCTTCATGCCCGGCATGGCCAGGTGGATAAGGCGCTCGACTCACAATCTGAGGGTCGCGGGTTCGAATCCGCATCCCACCAAACATGCTCGCCCTTTCAGCCGTGGGGGCGTTATAATGTGACAGTCAATCCCACTATTCGTT
>NW_013666026.1:307834-310272 GCF_000517525.1 Limulus polyphemus
GTATATACATCTGTGTCAGTGTAAATTACTTGTACCTGATGATGACAAAACCTTGTCGAAACGTTGTACATTTGCTGTTATGTTGAACATAAGAGAAAATAATATTACACTATTACTAATGATTAAAATAAGAAGAAGAGGTAAGGTGCTGAGCCTAAAGGAACTACATCTGTAGTGAAAAATAGTTTAAAAAATTATAAACTTGAACTGAATACTTGTAATCAAGAAGATGCTAAAATCCTGTGTGTAATACAAGAACAAATAAAAATACGGTCAAATTTGTATTACAGCCAATCGTTCTATACTAAAGGCAAATGTTTTTCAATTTCTGAACATTGAAAATGAAATGCAATTAAGGTTGCATGTTTTAAAATTAAAACCTTTGGCAGATTCATTTAAACGTACACAATAATCAGCAGTTTGAGTTTAATGTAAAGAATTTTGATATCAAAGAGAAGATTACTTTGTTAAAATGAAAATATTGCCATGAAGACATGATACATTCAAAAAAAAATTCAAATACGCCAAAAAATATTGAATCTCAGCATGCTTATTGGTTTATAAATAAACTAACTACAACAATGTAATGAATCCAAAAAGATGAGAAAATGTAAACAGAAAAATGATGAAACGTAGTTTTTAATACATCTTCACTAAGAGGCATTACTTTGTTGATTCAATATATTAAAATTTGCCTTCAAGCCCTCATGTCACTCAAATTAAATGTGATGACTTCTTATACATTTTGCAGACATGACTCCTACTCCAACAACAAAAAAATAGCAGCAGTAGAATTGTCCTTTTGTGTGTGTGTGATAACATTTCTCCATTTTCAAAACAATCTATATACTTTGGAATATAAACAAAGAACCTTATACGGATCACATATCTCTTACGTAAAGGCACAGCTCAACAAAATATTTGGTTCAAAGGTTTCTTTAGGTTGAGCTTCAATAAACAGTGAAAACCAAATAACAATTCTAGCCAGACAACGATTTTATCAGGGAATGTTTGTTTGTAAAAAATAAATAAAGGGGTGGAGGAATATATTTCTAAGCATCAAAAAAGCTTTTCTCTTTTCAGTCAGTAAAAAACAAAAACAAATCTAACCACGCGACATTAATTTCTTGACGACCTAATATAACACTCTTCATCCAGAGTAGTCAACCACCTCAATCATCTGGAATAATCAGATACTGACCACATCTTTTTCTGACATTGCATTGACACATTCACCCAACAGTAACCATGACACTGGAAACCAATAGCTCATCCTACTCAACACTGCAACTCTCATAATATGAAATACATGTTACCATAGCAAATAAAAAAAAATGGTAACGGTTAAGAAATATGAGCAAGTGATTAATTATACCAAGTCTTAATTACCAAACCAAAATTTAGATGAAACTCTGCAATGTGATATTCCAGACTATGCAGCATTAGCACAAAGGTTTGGTGCCGTAAAAAATGAGGTTCTGAGCATTTAGCTAAATTACTTGGTCTTTATTCACATCTTTATACTAAAATTGTGTGAATTAAAAAGCAAGAAGTAAAACAAATAAAAAATGAAGCACTTTAATGGAATCTGAATTAATGGTAACAAAGACTTAAGATAATTAATCGTCAAAGTGAAACTCAACTTAAACATTTTGTGATAGACAGACTCACAAATATACCAAAATATCGGGATTTTTCTGGGTGAAGACTAGGAGAGAACTCTCTCTGTCAAGCCCCAACGATTCTGGGAGTGGCATCACATCTACAAGATGAGTCGATCACAACCAGTTTTGTTGTCTATACATTTCATTTTTATACTTTCAGTACATAGACAAACAACAATATTACGCTATACTTTTGTTGCTAAGCAGCATGACATATAAGCTATTGTTGGAACGTAGTGTTACCAAAGTGCACTGTCTTTTCTATATATTTGAAGTTGTTAATCTAACTGATTTTTACCAATAATTATTCTATGAATATTCCACGATTTAATTTCATGAATGATCTTAATTTTGATTGGCTTACAAAAGAATTTACCGAAGTTGACTGCCTCGACTGCACTTTTCTGCCTCTTTGTTGGTCAAGCTTGATTTTACAAAATATATTTATTTCAGTTAGCTATGAAATGTGAGGTTAGGGTATACTTTGGAATACAGTTGGTAACACTTTCCTCGTCATTTTTGACGAGCTATACGCAAGTATATATATATATATATATTGTTACGTCTCCGATTGTTAATTGATTTTTCCGTAACTTCGTTCCAACGAAACTTTAACGACACAAGTCTTTACTTAATAAAACTGGTTTATTCTTTCGAATATAACTCTGCGATACACTTAATCTCAATACTCGCGCTAAAACAAACACTATAACGACGAACGTTAACTTCAACGATACCTTGTGACTGCAGTTCAATTACTCACTATCTATCTCT
>NW_013666026.1:311272-312053 GCF_000517525.1 Limulus polyphemus
CAGATTTTGACAATAAATTTTGGGATAAAAAAAGTGCGTCTTATACACCGAAAGATATGGTAGTTATCGTATGCGTCGCTTAAGCTTCAATTCAAAATTAATAGTCTATATTACTTAAGTCTAAGACGACGATCAGAAATACTGGAGTTATGGCTCTATTACCGCCAAGGAGCAAGACACGTCTTCATTCCCATGACTAAAATCTACGAAAAATATTCGCCAATACAAATTGGTTATAAACAAGGGTTTCTCTTCTCGTGCCACAACTCTTACTCTTAAAGTATTTGTTGTTATATCAAATACGTCACATAAGGTGTTACTTTGTTTCATCACGTGCTTAAATTCTACAATAACACAATAGCGAGTTTATAAGCCTAAAAAAATATTATGATCTGAAAATAAAACACATTCTAGGTAATAACATTGTAAAGTATCCAGATATATATATATATATAATTTCAAGAGTTTGTAGGAATTCAGACAACAGAAAGAAAGTATATATACATATGTTTAAGAACTTCTTTGCAAATCATATATCTACTCATGGTAAGTTGGACTTATAACGCTAAAACACGTGGTGGGAATAAAACAAACACCCTATCTTGTAGATTTGCGCTTAACAACAACCAAACGCTATAGACAAGACACTCTATAATGTTCCCAATCTTAATACATATTGTGAACAATACTGTTACGACGGCGGAAGTCAGGTGGCGCTGGTAACACGTCATGAGTTTCTGGAAGGATCATGACAGTTCCAGGCAACTCTAGTCTTTTCCAG
>NW_013666026.1:313053-314643 GCF_000517525.1 Limulus polyphemus
AACTAGTTTTAATTAGGAAAGAAGTTGTATCGCTGAAGTTTCTCGGAAAGAATTTATACGGGAAATTAACAAACAAGCAGATACGTAACAATATCATCATTCACAATGCTTAAAATATTAATTTCTATACCTATAGATAAGTGCTATCTGATCTGGCTGTCTCTAATTTGAACTGATAGGCTAGAAGGAAGGCAGCTAGTCAACAGCACCCACCGCTAATTTTTCAGCTACTCTGAAATGATGGAAAATTGGATTTTTGCTGCCATTTTTATAGCAAACCCACATCTTTCAAAAAACTGAGCACAATTTTACGTCAAGCATGCAAACTGTTCGTGAGAAGTAGCGAAGTTTAGTAATCGAAATCTAAAGGACTTTTTCAGCATTTCTGACAGAACACGTAGGATTTTTATTTGTTGTTCTCTTCAGAAAAACATAATTATGTATATTTTTTAATTTGTTTAACAAGTTAATCTTTAATTACAGAAAACATTCCACATGTTTATTTTTACATTATAGTCATATATTTGTTTCTCTCTGTTAAATCTTTGTTATTTTTAACTTACGAACATATAACACTAAAACATAAAAATAATCTGTACTTGAAACTCAGCCATTACAACTTTTACTAATAACATTTCACTTTGATGTATTTATCATGTAGTATTAAATTGTTTGTTTGTTGTTAAGCACAAAGCTACACAATGGGCTATCTGTGCCTGTTTTTTATTGTTTTTTCTACGTTATTTAAAAGCAATAAAAGCAGACACGATAATTACAAATTAACAGTAACCCAGAAAAGAAATTTTTTTGTGTAATTTACATAATATACAAAAAAATAAAGAAAAGGAGAACAAAAATATTTTGAACATAGTAATAGATCCGCGTAAATGTTCTTAAAAGCAGTAAAATATAAAAATGAGTAGTTCATCATTATTTTATTAATGTTCTTTATAGTTTCTAGATTTTCTACATGAGACGTGATAAAAACGATAACAAATCTAAAACAAAAAAGCAAATATTCACTATTAGGTAACTAGAATGACTGTTTACTTAATTATCTCTACAAATACATTTGCTTTTAAGAATAAATAGAGGTAATATGTAAAAATATCAAAACTTACTGTGCTAAAATATTAAGCAAACTCATGCTTCAACTATGAGTAGTTCAACATTTAAAACAATTAGTGTAAGTAAGTGTAGAACAAGAAAAAATAAACGACAAGACATAAAAATGCCATTAACATTAGAAGAATAACTGAATCTTAAAATAATTTTAAAACTTAGAAATAAAAAGTAGACACGTTACTTTTTTAAAATACATTAGTAAATATCAGGTAATGAAATAGGTTCATTATCAGAGCTGATTATTACAATTTACAACTTTTATTGTCCTAGGTAGGTGTTTTAAATTAAGATATCACACAATAGAGTATAATATGACTCTAAAAGTGGAGTATCTAACATCATACTGGTCACAATCAGGCGAAACTGAATAATGGCATCTCAAGGAGAAGGAGGTGAGAGCTTAGACTGGCAGTAACTATAGAGTCAACAAGTTCCAGGGTCATGTTTAAACAGAATAATAATGAT
>NW_013666026.1:315283-316834 GCF_000517525.1 Limulus polyphemus
AAACAAACCACTCTTCTTTCTTGCCTCTTATTCGAGCTGTATTGAAATTAAACTTTATTACTACAACAAATCTTTTCTGCATGTCTATTGTGATGGTGTCAAACTGTGATCCTAGGTGAGGGCATCAAAATCGAAACCCCAAAATTCACTACAAAAATCCAATAAAGTTTACAAATGTACAAAACACGCAATGAATAATAGCAAGATAAGGTACATCTAATACTATAAATATTCAAAACAATCCATTAGAGAAGAAGATGGATGAAATGGTCAACTAAAATTTCGTTAAGAGTACTACAAGCAAAAACTAAAAATAAATACAACAAAATAAAATAAAGAAATGATGACATACAATATGATCATCTACAAATGAAAATCGAAACTTAAAACACAATGAGGCAAACCTAAATCAGATTATTATACACTTAAAACTAGAAATCTAGCATTCAAAGAACATAAAACGAAACAGTTGAAACTGAACCGAAACTCTAAATTTACAACAGAATATAAGAATATTAGAATGTAGGTGCTAATTATGGTGGAGAGGAGGTTTTACAAGATGGGGTTCAGACTGTAGTACTCTTATGAAGCCTGATGGATGGTATCGCAAGCTATCTGGCAGGACCTGCTCAACATTTCCTCAGTCAACACATATCTTCCTAGTCCCTCTTCTTCTCCGAGTAGTTTTAATGTCCCCATTCAGTGTGCCATCTGAGCTTAACAATGATGGCACCAAAGTTTTTCTGCTAGAAGGCCTAATCTGGTGGAAACTGGTATCAATGGCGATGGCAATAGTTCTACAGTCGTCCATCTGATAGTCTATCTTGTGTGTGGCTGGTCTAAATATCAGTGTATTTGATATTGCAGCTCTTATTGTTGATTTCTTCGTAGCTATAGGATGAGCAGATTTTTTTGAACTGTTCTCAGTTTACCAACCATTCACCCACTCTATACCCCATTGAAAAAAAAATTATTTTTCCTTTCACTCCAAGGTCTCATCAGATATGCATCCGCTACTTGAGCCAATGTTATTTTGCTAAGTGTTCTCTTCAGTATGGCAAAGCACATAGCAGAGCTGTTTCTTCACAGTGTGTTCACCATACTGGTGTGATATATTCAGGTAACCCTTGTCTGCTAAGTCCTACTCAGCTCAGCTGTATCTGTGCCCCTTGTGGTGCCAGAGGTGAAGGTGCCCATGACTGTTTTGGGCCCAATGTAACGAGATAGACTTTGGGACCTGTACAGATGAGGGAGCCCCAATTACGTTGTGTTCTTACTTTCACTAGTGTGTTTGTATGTATAAGGTGACCACTTTAAGCCAGGTTGAAATGTACAAGACCTATGTTAGCAATGTAATATACCTGACTCCCTGTCCTCCCAACTGATGCTTCACCTGCTTGCATGGCAGACTCTTTATGAGCTTGACCATAAGGAAGTTCTTAATATCCATTGCAAATCATTCATAGTCAGCCAAATTCTCCATGGGTACCCGTTGGAATGTCTTAAACTTGGCCTTATAGAGAGCATGGTTCTCTGTCAAGGCCAGTCCTT
>NW_013666026.1:317779-319107 GCF_000517525.1 Limulus polyphemus
AACATTTTGCTTACCCTTAATGTACTTAAAGAAGTTCTAATTATTAATTTTTACATTTTTAGCCAACTTTATTTCATATAGTTTTTGGATTTCTTAATTTCACGTTTGACCCATTTTTTTATCTACTGTAATCTTACAAATAATTTATCATTGCAGTCAATTTACATTTCTTATATTTGTGGTGCATTTCTTCTCATCCTGGGTTTTTACTTGCAGCCACCCGGGTTTCAATACAACATTCACTTATACATTGTGCAAAACTGTTTAGTGGATACCCAAATATCATATTTTTTGTCAATAATTTTCTGTTATACCATGCCGTTTCTTTCTCGTTTGAATATTTTTGTATGTTATCCTGTTTCAATAGATATACTTTCTCATCTGAAATACATAAAAGTAACAAGTCATATTTTACTGAAGACAGTAATGCATACGGTTTAATCCGAAACGTCGATGTAATTTTCAAATATATCAACCAGAAAACCTTTAATTAGTTTGAAACAGATGTTTAAATTAAAACAACCAGAGTTTTAAAAGGCATTAAGTGGATTTATTGTAATATGATTTGATTTTCACTCTTTATTATTTTGGAGCTTTGAATAAAGACATGTATGTTTCAATTGTTTTAAGAAAGCCAAATTGCTCATATCCGAAAATGAGTTCAGCACGACTCTCTTTCAGTACAGGTATAGATAAATGTCGTCTCCAACCTTAATAACGGTACAGTGTGTATAACTTTTTTATACATTGTAATAATATAATCAATATATATAAAACACAAATATCTGTGTGCCGGTCTGTTTGCCTGTCTGTCCATTATCTAACTGCTCCTAGGTCGCTGAGCCAATCTCTGTCAAACTTTGTGGGATGATAATTTGGAACAAGGGGCATGTTAATGAGAGGTTCTGAGCCCCCATTATTATTGTTATTGAGTATATATTATCTTTGATGTAAGTTAACTTAACTACATTCATAGATGACGCCACGTCATTAAACCAAAAAAAAAAATACTATAACACAACATACACACAGTGTGGGGGAAGGCACACAAACGTCTTATATATATCTCAGAGTGTGCGCTAGGACTCTATAAAGGAATGTAATGAAAAGAAATGGCTACCACTATTGCAGTAATACATAAACTCAGCTGAAGTTTCAACTCCAACAGCCATAAGTTATACCCACTTTCTACTTTGAAAGATTTAATTACAAGTAGCCCCCCCCCCCAGTGACACAGCGGTATGTCAACGGACTTATATTGGTAGAAACCTGGTTTCGATACCTGTGATGGACAGAGCACAGATAACCCTTTGTGTAGCTTCGTGCTT
>NW_013666026.1:320105-321465 GCF_000517525.1 Limulus polyphemus
CCAACAGCCATAAGTTATACCCACTTTCTACTTTGACCCGTGGCCTTTCAACTTCGGCCCGTAAGACACTTCTGCTGCCAATGACTGTCAATTAATTAATCACGTGAAACACTGTGGAAAGACGTTACGAGCTGGATGTTGAAAGCGAGTAACAGAAAGTACCCCCACTGCCACTACTTTTATCGCTACCTCTTCCAACAAACTCACCCTGTCCATCGCACAGTGTATACCATGATCTAAGAGCATACACATTGAGTTCTTAAAGCTTATACAAAACATTTGGTGAGGTAATAATGTACACTGTAATAATATGTTATGTTATAAATAAATTGTGTGAAACTTAATATTTTTGTGTTATTTATCATAGCATCCACCCACGCATAAGTTCATTACCCGGACAAAGGACTGGTACTTCAGCTTGTTCATATATAAAATCGTTTTAATTTATTTAACAATTGTTAATATTAGATTAAACAGGAGGCAAAAAAGAAACTCGGATATCATTTAGTAATCTCCTTTCTAACGAGACGGACACATACCTAACAAAGCGTAAGTTTACTGATCGATATTAATTCAAACACGGCATCAGGAGACACGTGTTGTTAGGTCTTTCCGGCCTTCTGTAGATAGATTCATGGGAGCCGGAGCGTACGGGAAATTTGCGTGGGTTTGCTGTAGCCAGGTCCGTGAATTTGGCCCTCCTGCCCACTCTAAAGCTAACCAAATTTGTAACATATTTTGTGCCGCAAATTTCAGAATTTGTGCTGCACTACAACTAGAGTTATGAAGCGATCTTTGTGGGGCACCAACTTCACTCCAGCCCCCCAACCGACTCTGATCCATATGTCATAAAGTGCTTATGTCATACAGGTTACAGAGTAAAAACTGTCATGGTTGGAGCTGTCTAGGCTTTTGTATATGAAACATTCACTCCTTGTAAATCAATATTTTTATTTTCGCCCGAAAAGTTACCGTTAGCAATACAATTGAGTGGTTTCTACAACGGTAACAAACTAACGTAAAACTCGTCACTGTTTCTAAATTACTGTACCTATATGTTTACGGCAAACATGGAAATATAATGCAGAAAAAATTGCTGATGATTAAAGCTTTAAAGTAAGTAGCAGATTGTCAAGGTCAAGAACATTGCCTCATGTAGTAAACGTCGAAGGATAACACTATTTTTTTTAAATTGATCAGATATTTACGAAGTGGATTTTTTGCTGTGAAATGTGAACTTAAATTATCAGCTTTTGCCTAGACAAAACAGTTCCGCAAGTCCTCCAGGTTGGTCAATTCAGTTATAAGTTATTAACTATGCAAGGCCTCTTCTAACTCATTACTTTATAAACTTAATATA
>NW_013666026.1:322465-325020 GCF_000517525.1 Limulus polyphemus
GTATATTTCACTAGCTTCACTTATGTGTGATCACACTATTAGTCCACAATATTGTTCCACATAGCAGTCATATACACACAAATAATCCTATTTTTACATAAAAAAATTATAATATAGCTACGTTTGTGTCTAGGATTCAGTTAGTCTAGCACTGTTTGTCCTGTAAGATTCTTATTTATGATCTTTAGTGGGGAAAAGTAACTTAGGACTTGGTTCATCATGTATTAAGATCAAATTATAATACCAAGAAGCAGAAGTTTTAACAATAAACGGTATCAAAAATCATTTCAGAAGGAAAACAAATTAAACATTAAATCTGAAACATCTGATACAGCAATAAAAATAAATGAGCAAAGATCTACTGTTAGGGTGGAGGAAGAGGTCAAAGGTGTACCTAACCCTCCCAAGTCCAAATAAATCGGACAGCGAATGATTGGTTGCTTTCTTAGAAGACAGCACTCAAAAAGAATGAATTCTACCTCTGAGAATTGTCATGAGTTCTGTGTTGGCAATAGATTAAGAGAAAAACGGAACCTACAATCGTCGTAGTAGAACTTAACATGGAAGATAGGGTAGTAAGATTGTAAACCTATGTATCTCGGGATGAGAGCTGATTATAATTTCAAAATTATAAATCCTGTACGAGTCTGAGTATAAGAAAGAGTTCACAGTCAGAGAAGCTAGGCATACAATAAACTGAACTTAATACGATAGCAAATATACGATCCTATAATTGATAGAGTTAGTTTGTCATGAAATGTTTTAAAATTTTATGTTTACAGTACCGTATCAAAAGAAAAACTGATCATGCTAATGACATTGAAGCATTAAAAAACAAGCGCCGTAATAGGTTTATTAAAATTAAAAGGATATAATTGTCCACCCTAAGCGATAATTCAATGAAATACTTTCAAGCGAGTCAAAGGTAATGCTAGAGTGGGGATAGTTTATTTTTAAAATAAACAAAAGCTGATTATAGTAGTTGATGAAGAGACAAAAAACAGCAAAATTTGAAATTTAAAGTATATTTTTGAGTAGCGTTACTTTTAGTACGATTATACATTTCCATTTGCTTTCTTCTGTTAAATGCCCGGCATGGCCAGGTGGTTAAGGCACTCGACTCGCAATCTGAGGGTCGCGGGTTCGAATCCCCGTCACACCAAACATGCTCGCCCTTTCAGCCGTGGGGGCGTTATAATGTGACGGTCAATCCCACTATTCGATGGTAAGAGAGTAGCCCAAGAGTTGGCGGTGGGTGGTGATGACTAGCTGCCTTCCCTCTAGTCTTACACTGCTAAATTAGGGACGGCTAGCGCAGATAGCCCTCGTGTAGCTTTGGGCGAAATTCAAAAACAAACAAACAAACAATTCTTCTGTTAAACTATATTAACTAAATGAGTGCGAAGTTTCATGTGGATTAGAATCAGTGTGTGTGTGTGCGTAGATGTGAGTTATTGTAAAGTAATCCCCACACAATAACTGCATCTTGTAATGCAACCAAATTCTAAAACTTGCGGCACAAAATTAGCACTAAATATGTGCCAAGTTTCATATGAATCAGAGTCGTGGGGAAGGGCTGGAGCGAAGCTGCTCCCCCTCGAAGATCGTCCCATAACTTTAATTGTAACGCAGCCCAAATTCTGGAAGTTGCGGTACAAAATATCACTAAATCAGCGTTAAATTTGGTTAGCTTTAGAGTTGATGTGGAGCAAGTTCCACATCATCATAGCTTTTTGAACCAGACTTATCCCAAGTAATAAATATAGCTGAAAAAGCTGCTATAGCACTGAAAAAAGAAACATAAACAGCTAAATTATTTAGCTATTTCAAACAACATCTATTAAGTTATAATACTCATTTCATATGGAATATTGTATTGTAACATATAATTTATATTCAAAGTTCTAAACATCATTCGAAGTATTTTTAATCCTCTTCTGTCAAATAAAAAAAAAAAGTTTCTTTTCATTTATAAATTAATTTTAATCACCACACAAACATGGTTCAAAAACGATGAACTAAATTATAAGTTAGTTCAAATTTACACGCTTTATTTGTAGATATGCCTCGCGAGCTTCTGAAACGGTGGTAATGATGGGAAATGTTGCTAAATTTTTTATGTTTTTTCTCTCTCCACAAATCAAACTTTCTTTGTTTTACATCAATATTGTAATTGCTATTGATATTCTTATATTGTACCTAAATAATGATATATATGTATAAACATGAAACGTATTTACAATTGGGGTAATCTTATAGTAATTGTCTCTGAGTTTTATCACTAAAGAAAGACTAACTGGTGAAACAGTTTGTTATCTGTGTATCATATTTTCTATACCAATCAAAGCGTCTCTTGACGGGTCACCGATAACTTATCGGACTTACAATGCTAAAATCCATTGGCCAGGGCGCCTATAGCTCATTGTGTAGCTTTACGGTAAAAAAAAACGATCAAACCAATTAAAGTTGGTGCCTGTTTTGCTTCATTAACCATTCATGAAGTAACAACATGCAATCAGCTACTAGCCATGTTACATGTACTTCAACATGTGTGT
>NW_013666026.1:325315-328821 GCF_000517525.1 Limulus polyphemus
TAACAATAACACGTCAATTATCACAGAACTTAATACCAGTTACAGCACACAACTGTATTTGACATTTGTAAGTCATATATATATACTACCATTCGTATAATTAATATCTAAGTGCTAAGAATATACCATGCAAGTACTATGACCAATAATCTTTATACGACCGGTATTTTGTTAACCTTTTGTTTGCAATGTGCAATTAAGCAAACGTACGATATAAATGAAGTACAAATTTGCAGGTTAAAGTTATTGTGTTGGCCAAATTGAGTGCAAGCAATCGTAGCACGCTCCCAAACTGATTGGTCAGAACTTTTAAATTATTTACTTAATTTGAGTCAATTTAAGAGTAAACAGACATGAGCTTATTATGAATAGGTATGATCTGCATTGTTTTGTTTTCTTACTAACATCTAATATTTCGGCTAGTAATATGCATATATGAGATAGAGTGATGTAGTTTACATTACAAAAAACTGTTATAACTGTGAAATAAAAGTGAAAATAGGCGACGTTGCCTTACATAAACAGCAGGAATTTACTAAAATGGGTTTCAGTAAGGAATAAGGGTAAAAATGACGAAGTTTCAAAAAATCTTCCGTATTCGGGTCAGAAAATAAAACTGTTTGTACTTGGTTTATTGTGTTGATGTAGCAGTTGTGTATGTTGATAAACGGTAGCCACAGTCTGCTAATCTCCAAACCTATCTCTGTTAAGTGAAGGCTTAGTGTAATTATGTAGAAAGTCGTCTGGTTTTCCAAAACTTGTCCGTATCAATGAACCTTAATCGTTTCAACTGAAAATAATATGTCCAGTTAGAAAAGCGCATTCTGCAACGGCAGTTTTGTGTTTTCATTAGTTTCTTACACTGTCTTTGTGTTATTACATTCTTACATCAAATTGTCGTCCTGTCTTCCCAGCCTAGGTATCTTTATAAGAAACAGAGGATTTAATAGATGATGTTTTTGTGCTTGCCGTCTGTCGTATTTTGTTTTTATTTGTGCTAGCATGGATCAAAACTGGTCAATTAAATGATCCACCCACACACCTTGGGAAAATGTACAAAAACTGGTCAATTAAATGATCCACCCACACACCTTGGAAAAATGTACAAAAACTGGTCAATTAAATGATCTACCCACACACCTTGGGAAAAATGTACAAAAAGCAAATTTCCCCCTACCCATAACACGTCTGGTAAGATATTAAATAAAATACATGTTGATATCAGGCTTACGTTTCCACAGCAAATACATAAACTAAGAGTTGATATATATATCTATCTTACTATCCACAAGTTATAAAGATGTAGGTTTACGATGGAAATTATCTTAACTCCTTACACCTTTACCTTAGATTAACCCTCTGATGGACTTAAGTTCAAAATTAAGATCAAAGTCTTAAAATGCGCAACAGTTATCATTACGTGAAACTTCTAGAATGAGCACAGGATATAATCATACGCTATGCTTATATGACGTCAGCAAAGACATCTGTCACGAAACATTGCTAGCTATCTACACTTACTTATCACTGAAACTATAGCAATACCGGGAAAGAAAAACAAAAAGAAAGTAATACATATAGAAATAAGCCTTTAACGAAAATTACGGACGGCCTAATACCAACAACTTATATACAACATTTTTGTAGTTACGCATCACTTAACACAGTAGTACAAAAATGAAAGTCCTAATCAATGATAATACAATATCTAGTTGTATAAACTAAGTTCAGAATTACACCATAATTAGCTACAATACAAATGAGAACTATGAACAAGATCGTAAAACCCTTTACAGATCTTTTTCAACGTACAAAAACAGAGCAATATAGAATTAAATCACACGTAAACCATCATAAACATGAAACAAATTAACATATCGAAACAAAACTCACGATGTACATAAAATAATAACTAGCTGATCGCACACAACATGATAAGATTAAACGAATCAGTACTAAAAACGATTAACATGAATGACACTCATTTTGACTCGACCGAGAGCACAATGTAGTCATTGAGACGCCATTTTGTCTTGGTGACATGAAACTTGCTCTTGAAAAGCTTCAGTGCAGAGAAAGGGTATTCGCAAGAGCAGGATATGACTGCCAGGGTCAGAACAAGCAATAATGAGCGGCTAAGTTTAGATGCATTACTATGATCCCCTCTTTATTCTATGCAAGTAAATTTGATGAATATTTTCTAATCTGAGAGGCTGAAAGACTTTTGCAACTGATCAAGCAAACAGCTTGTACCCATAAAAAAAGGTTCACGGTTGAAATTATTAACATAGAATACGCCCAAGGCTTGCAAAACATGAGTTTGCTATGCGTTTGGAGGCAGTAGAAAGCATTAGATATTAGGTGAATTTAGTATAAAATCCAATACTTTATTAAAGGACTTTACGACTCAGCAAAGATTTTTGTCAGTTAACATGACTTAAATTTTAAAATGTGTATCCAATTAAGAAACCTTTGTAGTGTGTAGTTCTGAGTAAAGAACATCAGTAGTGTATGTTTACAACAGCAAAATGCTCTTTAAAAGTTTCACATTTTCTCATGCTTATAAATTGTTAAGCTAACACTTGAGCTGGGTTTTTAAAAAAATTAGGGTCTAACGCCACTGACTAGTCAAACGTTAGAAATATCCAATTAAAGCGATTTGATAGCATTCCTCAAGAACGCAATTTGTCATAAAACACAGCGGTCTCGCTAACTCATGATGACCTCTCGATGTGAATTTCTGCATACGGTAAGAGGACCTCCCAGGGAAGATTCTGTCTGTTCAGTTTATTTCCTCTGGTTTCCAAAATTCCACCCATGTGTTTGCCATGCGTAGCAACCCGTGAAAGGGAAAAGAGGTTGTTTGATTTAGTTCCAATGTCGCGCAAAGCTAGCCATCCCTAATCGAGCAAGGAAAGACTAGAGGGAAAGCAGCACCCACCGTCCACTCTTGGGCTACTCTTTTACCAATGAATAGTGGAATTGACTGTCACATTATAATGCCCACACGGGTGAAAGGGCGAGTATATTTGATTGGACAGAGATTCGAACCTGCGATTCTCAAATTGCTAGTCGAGTGCCCTAACCACCTGGCCATGCCAGGCCCGGGAAGGAGAGGATCCTAGTAGTTGAATGATGTCAACTTTGACCTTGAATTCCTGTAGATGGATGCCCTGAGAATGGCTCCCAGGGTCAGTCAGCTGGTCCTATAGGATTAGGGTCAACTGAGTGCCAGTGTTGGTCATCCTCAACAGGTGTTGTGGATGTTATGTCCAGTGCTGATGTTTGGGTATAATGCCTACAAAACTCTGACGTGGCTGCACTGTCCTAGTTTGACAGTGCAGCACGTCCCTTTACAGGACTCGATGGTGGATGAGCTCAATATGTTCTAGGTCTTTTCACTTTCTTATGAATTTTCAAAATCAGGAAAACAAAAAATAATCATTGGTAAATGACTACAGGCCGGCATGGCCTGGTGGTTAAGGCGCTCGACTCGCAATCTGAGG
>NW_013666026.1:329777-332747 GCF_000517525.1 Limulus polyphemus
AAACAAACAAACATAGATTTTGAGTGTTGGTAAAATAACTCCCGTGTTCAGATGTTTTTGCATACACAATAATAACGATATCTTATTGAACTTAAGCTACAACAATTTATAATATTTCAGCGCCCGTGGTGGCTCAGCGGTAAGTCTGATGAATCTTAACGCCCAAAATCGTGTTTCGATACTCACGATGAACAGAGCACAAATAACACATTGTATAGTTACGAGCTCTCTCTCTCTCTCTCTGTTTTACAGAAAAGCCAAGTTGGGCAATCTTTTATGTCCACCACGGGGAACCGAACCCCAGATTTTAGAGTTGTAAGTCCATGAACTTACCGTTGCCCCATCGGGAGACAGCTACGAGCTTAACATCAAACAAGTCGTACAGACGCCCCATTAAATAATTTCGTACCCCCAGATCAGCAGTAAATTCATTGATTTACAATGTTAAAGTCCGGGGTTAGATTCTCCATTGTGAACAGAGCGCAGATGTCCTATTGCGTAGCTTTGCGCCGAAACAAACAAACCGATATTTGATTTAAAAAAGCAGAAACTTCGACTGTCATATATATTATCTAGCAAAAAAAAAAATCAGTTATTTTAAGCTTACCTTCAGCCTTTAATAAATGTATCCAAGTTAGTGTTTTCAAATAAAACCGAACTTCCTTATAAACACTGGTATAATAATAATTGACAGAACCGAGGAGTCATTACGTTTTATATGCCGTGCAGGAAGGGAATTCCCCTAGTTCTTGTTCTAGTTTTGAATGGGGCTGGAGCGAAACGTAGCGCCGCTCCTGTACTTTTCCGTTTAATGAAAATAAATACAACAGATTGCAAAATAAACTTAAATTGTAGATACAGTATTTTCTAGTATGAAACCTGAATGGATAAATGCTGCATTCAAAAATATTAAAATCATTATATTTAAAAATTATAAAATAAATGTACACGAATAGTATATCTATATATCTTTTATTATGTGGAGTCGCTGTATATAAACAACAGATAATATATCAATTGTATTTTTACGACTCAGAGTTTCTTTATATATATATTATTAAGTACAAAGCTACACAATGGGATATCTAAGCTCTGCCCATCGCGAGTATCGTTATATTGCTAAGATTTACCGCTATGCCAACAAGAGGTGGGGATGTGGAAGGGCTACGACTCAGAGATGCCTTGGTTAGATAAACTTAAATGATAAGTACCTGCTAATTATAAACAAATTAAACGATTGAAATGCATTCTTCATGTGGACGTATAATTCAGGTAAGGCATATGACAATAAACCTTTGCGGGTCTATTATTGAAATTCCATGATAACGATTTTTATTTATACTATGTATTATAGCATATAGATGAGGTGTCACATTTCAAGAGCTATACAGGGATAGGCGCCTAGTCAACAGCACCCACTGCCAACTCTTGAATTTCTCATATCTGACCAAAAATTTGATTTGACCGTCACTGTTATAACGTACCCATCGTTACAATTGTGGAGTGCGATTTTTGTTGTTGTTGTGGTAACGAGGAATGGCACTGGATTGTACTTTAGATGAACTATGCCATATACAGGAGAGAGCAGTTGTTGGGCAGTTGAATAGCTTATCTCGGGCATTTATAGGGCAGACGGGGGAGGGGCTCATACAACTTTGGTTACTATTCCTACGCCAACACACAACAGCCCACTGTGTGACAGTTCTAGTTATGTCAGTGTTTATCTCCTTTGGTATGCGTTCGCGTTTTTATTTTTGTAGAAGAAAACGTTGTTTTGTTGAGGCAAAAACGGAAGATGAGGAGAATTATTGTCAAAACATTTGCGAAATTTGTGTGGTATTCCATTAGGTAAGCTTTTATTCCCCCCCCCCGGTGGCCCAGCGGTAAGTCTCGCAGCTTACAACGCTAAAACTCGGTTTCGATACTCTCAGTGGGTAAAACACAGGTAGCCCATTGTGTAGCTTTTTCTTAATAACAAACAAAAAGAAATACAAAATATAATTAGATAATATTTTGATGCATTGAATTACGTGTATAGCAGGTGAAATTTAGCCAATTGGTGTGGAACTGATGAACTAAGGAATTCTAAAACGATCACATATGTGCACAACTATGTTTTTGTTTTGAGTTTGGTTTGGTTATTGTAAAGCACAAACTATACAATGGACTATCTGTGCTGTGCCCACTACGGGTGTCAAAACCAAGTTTTTAGCGTTTTAAATCCGCAGACTTACGACGCTAAAAATTGGATTTTTATGCCCGTGGTTGTCAGGTCACAGATAACTCCTGTGTAGCTTTGTGCTTAACTGGAAACAAACTAACTAATTAATTATCGATGAGCCACTGGAGGGGAGGGGCTTGTTTCGAGTACTGGATGCCATGCTTATTGTAAGACAAACATTTATCAAGGGCGTAGCTCCCTATACGCAAAAACCACAGTTGGATATCATCACTTCTTTTCTCTCTCTCTTTCTCTCTAAGAAGTGTTGGAGTTCACCATTGTTGCAACATTTTAAACGCCAATTTTAGGCGTTCGGCAAAGGACCCTCAAGGCTCTCTACTTTGAATAGTTATATACTGTTAAGACCCTAGCTACACCCTTGCACTAATAATGTTAGTAAAGCTGTTACACCAAATTTACTAGATCTGTATGATGTGTTGCAGTGTGAATTCATAAGTCAATATACTGCAATAGTATCATATTATATGTATTACTATTACAGGTAATTATATGCAAAGAGGGATCTACTTTACCGTGATAGCTATCAGTTGTTTGGGTACATAATGTTATAATATACTGATATTTTATGTATATATATATGTGTTGGTGTGTGTGAAATGACAATTTTGAGCACAATGTTTATAATACACAGCCGAGAATATTGTTACGTCTCCGCTCGTTATGTTGCGTCATCGAGATCACATGACTACAGTGACGCCACGTTTCTAGAACTATCCCGTATCTTGGCG
>NW_013666026.1:333656-342060 GCF_000517525.1 Limulus polyphemus
TCTGACTGCAGTTCAATTACTCCTTACCTTGTTCCGTCACGTTGTGACCGTCTTATATATATACCAGACTACCCCCAATCTAGTTGTCTCTCGATAATTCATGAAGGTTCGAGAAGGACGTGGCGTGATACTAGTCACGTGACCTCGCTGACGCAACAATATATATAACTAACACGAAAATACGTGCTGTTTGTTTTCTTTCTTTAGGGTAATATTTTTTAAACTCTATTTTTACAGAAAAAGAGGGTGCCTTCAATTAGCAAATTACACCATTGTATTACTAATGCACTAATTATGCAAAGATTCCGGTCCAGCTGGACTTAAATTTTTGTTGCTGTTGTTTTGAAAACGATATAACAATTAGTACTGTATTTCATTATTGCTATTACTGGTATACATTTTTTTTCCAAAAAAAAACTTTACTTGAACGCTCACAACTTTTGATATGTTTTTGAAATACTTTTACCAAAACATCTATATTGAACAATTTATGCCTTTTAGTCGATCATTTTTTTATGCTTATAAAACCGATGAAATTTTTAAAGTTGAAAAAACTCTTTGTATGTTTGTGATTTTGTGGGTTCGAGAGTACAGTTTCAGCAGTGTCTAAATGCTGTCGCTATGGCTGCTGATGAAAGTGAGTTGTTGTTTTTTGACACGTTTTCTCATGAGGCGAATGAGGTAAGTATCAAACGTTAAACATTTTGTTAAATTTTTATTTGTATTTAATCGATTCAGAAGTTTGTGAATACTAATAATTTTAAGTTTTAATTATGCTGCTAAGTTGTCATTTCATGATCATTAATTGACCATACTCGACGTAGGGTAGCAAAACTGTGTTATCCAAGGCAAAACAAAATTAAACTAAAATTAAAAAAGAACTGTTGTGAATTTTAGTATTACTATATTCTTTTATCCTCTTCCCTAGTCCTTATGTTATGAAATCTATATTAGTGCCTTGACACGTTGACAACGAAATTTTTTATTCCACAGCTTCTGTGTTGAGGACTAAATGAGTAAATCAGTAAATGATATTAAGTTTAACTTAAGATTTGGAACAGATTTTGAATTGAAGTTTCGCGGCAGATATTGTTGTAACTTGATTTGTGGAAACACTCTCTTATAACTGTGTTTAATTTCTTCTGGATTTGAATAGAGCGGGCACAAGTTTACGGGAGAGCTATAAACACCTGCATTTTATTTTTAGGGACATATAAGTTGTGTAGTTTATGAATTTCGTTGTCTGATGTACGAGGATGTTTACATCAAATCCATAACAAGAAGATTAAGGGAGAGGATAAAAAGAATACAGTAATGCTAAAACGAACAAAAATTCAGGTATTCTTCAATGTGTGCTAAGAACTGTGATGTTTTAATGTCTAAAATATGTTAAAACATTGGAAGTGCAGAGAACAGTATGTTTTAAAGAGTTAAAGAGACTTCAGATTTGAAAGAAGAAGCCCTTCGAACAATCAACAAACTACTGCTCAGCTTTTAATAGCCTTATAGGTTTAATTTTCATGTATTTCATTTTGTAGTTGGAGATAGATGCAATATTGAACCATTATAGTATTTATAACATACAGGAAAAGTATACTTGTAAACAACTAAGGATATTTGTTCTTTGTGGAATTTGTCTTTAAGTAAGAAGTTTTGAAGAGGAAAAAACTTCTACATCATACATGAAGTTGAGGATAAGCAGTGCTGAGCAGTTTGAAAATTTGATATCTAAGTACAGCTATTCACCACCTAGATAAGGACGTGTAATATTGATAGAGAGCTTATTAACTATAGGAACGAGAAAAGACTTCATATTATTTAAAAAAAATTCCATTGTCTTTTGAACATTAGTATCCATAAAACTATGAGAAAAACATTTCTTACAACACACATTTAATATTAGCTTATTGGAAAGATAACTACTAATACATTGTGCTTGTTTTCTTAGAACAGAAACAAGATTTCATTTAAAAGACTTAGGTATAAAATTTTCAAAGTTGTAGTAAAGATATGTATTAGTCTGTCTATGAAAGCAACTAACATGAAAACCAGATGAAGTTTGTTCAACAAGAATATCTAAAAATAATGTTTAAGTTCGTTTTCAAATTTAGAAGTGAATTTCATATTGTGGTGTTACTTATTAAGGTATGTAAACAAAGAAATGGCATTGTTATCAAGCAAGACATGTTTCATCAACATACCTATTATATTGAAGAGATTTGAGTTCACCAGGATAATTAGTCAACAACTCTCTCTCATGATAACTTGATAACTAAAGTAAGGGCAAGACAAGATCCCATTGCCACCCCATCTATCTGATTGTAAATTTTATTATTTAAAATGAAGTACGAGTCCTTTATGACAGATATTAATAATTTCTTCAAAATAACTTTTGGAATCCCTGTCATGATGTTCTGATCATGATATACTATGTTTGTGGCCAAATCAATAGTTTCATTGAGAGGAATATTATTAAAAAAGGACTTAACATCATAACTTTTCATAAAAATAGGTTTGGGCAAATTAACCATTGCAATTTTTTTAGAATATGTGAAACTATCCTCAACAGTAAATTCGGAAGTAAAATTCTTCAGAAAAGACTTTAAAAAGTATTCAGCTTGTGGTTGTAAATACCAAAGGTGGAAACAATGGGTCTCATTGATACGCCAACTTTTTGTGTTTTTGGTAACTAAAAAAAAAGAATACTTAAGTGAGAACTAATGGGCTACAAATAAACTGAAATTATGTTGTTGTTGTTTTTTAAGTAAAAAAAACTTTTAAGTTTAAATTCTCTACTAAAGGAGGATCTTGAAAGAGTTTTTTAACTTAGTTTGATCTTGCAGAATGTTTACACAATCAACTTTATTAAGTATGACTACTCCATTTCCATCATCAGACTGAGTGATAAGTAATATCTTTCAAGGAATACAAACATCGGAGAGAAAATATTTCATAAGCATTAAGTAAAGTTATTTTTTGTATTTAAAAATGTCAAGTACAAGACTACTAATATATGTTTGAATATTATCAAAGGTTTGATCATTTTTAACCCAGATAAGTTCACCTTTTAATTTATAAAGAAGAGTCTAAAAAAACCATGGAATTAAAAAAGTTGAATTTTGGAGGTAGAAAAGTAAAGATTAAATTTTTGTTTAGGGCTCCTATTATTTCCTCATTTTTGCTTAGTTAATATCCCACAGATTTGTGATAATGCTGTCAGGGGATTATATTAAAAACTGCCTCTCAGTTGAGACTGTCAGTGATCTTATTCGTAGTGAGAACGAGACGTATATTTGGGTCGGTGGTGTTCCTCCAGGGGATTCTGAGGCTGCAGTTGAGGGCAATCCTGAACATACTGGAGATAATTGTGATTCGCTTTTTCCTGTGCCTTCTTTTATTCCGTTGGCTTCTCAATCCCCCTGTGGGACAGTTGTATGTTTACGGACTTACAACACTGAAGTCCAGGGTTCATTTCCCTATAGTGGACATAGCAGATAGTCCAACGTTGCTTTGCTCTAACAAGGCAAACTTACCTGAATAAATGTTGTTTCAAACAATGGTAATCAGAAAGAAATATAAAAGGAGACTACTTTGGGATAAGTTGCCTCTGATTTCTTTTCTTCATTTGGTCCATCAAGAGTGTTATATTTTGGGTCTTTCTCCAGTTGCTTTTGAGCATGCACCTTACTTGAAAGCAGCAGCATGGTCTGGGAGCAAATATTTAGTTTTCTCTCCCTCCATGGACATTTTAGTACATGGAGGGAGGTTTACTGCTCAGTTATGTGATGGGACAGCTATGCCTTATCTGCCACGTTTGTTGGAAATACATGATTTAGCTATCACAGCTAGGTGGAAGCATATTCCGAATCTCAAGTAATACATCTGATCCTCGAAATTGGGGGTTCTGAGGCAGAGTTTTAGTTAACCTGAATAGATCAATGCCCCCTAGTGGGATAGCAGTAAGTCTATGGACTTACAACTCTAACATCCAACATGTTGTTTTCCTAACACTAAACTTTGTTGAAAGATTATCAGGATCACAGACTTCATTGATGACGAACTGGAACCATTGTTAGCATGCACATTGGTTCAACTGTCAGCTTCTACATTCATCCCTGTTGTTGTTGGTGTCCCAACTTTCATTGCCTCCACAGAGGGTCACAGTTCAGCCCCTATCTGAGGATCCTGACCTCCAACATCAGCCCCTTGGTACATTAGTAGCCACAGTAGATTCTGTCCATCTCCAAGGGTTCTGCTCCAATGGCGTCAGGGATTATTGTATGCCTTCGGGATCTGTGGGGCTTGGCTATGAGAATTTCTAGATGTGTGGTAATCTTAACCATGGATCCATGGGCACTACAGGTCCTTGAATCAGGATTAGTCATTCAGTTAATATCTTCACCACCATTATACACCCAACCTGTAGGGTTTCTGTCTTCTGCAGATCGTTGTATTTTGGACTGTAATTCTATGGCTATCAGAGTTTGGTTGGTCTGGGAGTAGAGAGTTGTGCTAATTCTTCTGGGGTTTTACTCTTATCAGTTGTTGGGTCTAAGAAAACAGGAGATTGGGGTCCAGTTGTCGATCTCTCATCTATATTAATGTCTAGATTCTCCAAAGATTACAAGTGACTCATTTCTCAATGTGAGTTAGGATTTTTAATAGGATTGTGGATGTCCACATTTGATGTAATCGACTCCTATCTGCTCATTGCACTATCGGTGTTTTTCGTGCACAAGGATCAGGTATTGTACAGTTCAGGGTTTTTACCTTTGGAGTAGCAATTTCACAGTGTTATCTTGCATTTCCTGTCAAGGGGCACTTGGTCCAGGGCTCCTTGTTTTCAAACTTTGTATCTCCTTTCTCAGGACCTCTCCTATCATATCACCCTACTAGCTTGCCATGTTCCACAGGTGATGCTTACAGTAGCAGATCAATTGTCTCCACACAAACAGATTTTCTCACCAGAATAGATGCTGCATACCAAGGTTTTCTGTTGGATTGGCTCTCATTTTGAAACACTGATGATTGGTGGGTTGGCTGCTCATTGGAACACCCAACTACTGGCTATTTGGTTTCCAGTACTTCACCTTCAGGCTTTGACAGTGGATGCATTCCATCAGGATTACAACTCTAGGTCTTCTCTCCAATTTTTATGTTACCCTAGGTACTAACTATTATTTGTTTCAACCCATTGTCTGGTCCTGTTGATACCACCGGATTGGCAGCTACACCCTGGTTTCTGCTTCTGTGGTACCTTTTGGAGTGCTCACCTTGTCCACTTCTTCATTGGCCATCTCTTTGGAGGTAGCCATGATCTGACATGGCACACACCCAGCTATCCAGAAGCTCAAGCTGAAGGCATGGAGGCTTTGCAATTATTTGAATGGTGTCTGGATTTAATTTCTAGAGTTGCCATGTATCTCTCTCAGGTTTTGGTTAGTCCTGCGATTGATGTTTGTCAATGGAAGTGGCGCTCATATCAGCAGTGTTGTGTTGAACTCACTTTGATCAGAAGTGCAAACCATAACTTATTTTTTTATATGGCTTTTGTCAAGGGTTTTGCATCTTCCACAATTGCCCTGTATAAGGCAGCCTTATTGACTACTGTTTGATATTCGAGACAAAATTACTTTGTGTCTTCAGTACTCTCCAGCTTTCTCAAGTTGCTTTGGGTCCTTTGTCCCAAAAGACCATTCCAGTTACTTATATTAAGGTTACATTACATGCTCTTTCTCAACACCCATTTGTGACCATAGCCTCATATGCCATGTATTACCTTTACCTGAAGGCTTATTTTTTGTTGCTGCTGACCTACAGACATCGCCAGTCAGAGTGGTTTGTGCTGATTGTCCACAGGACACCTTATCATTCTACCTGTCCTCAGACCAGTTCTTCCCTAAGATACTGTCAGCCACAGAAAGGGGTAAATCCTTTTTACTGATTCAGCTGATCACTATTTCTCACTTCTATAACTGATCACATTTCAATCATTTGTTATGTTCAGTGAGGTTCTTGAAGGTTTTTGTTGCCCACACTTATGCCTTTAGAGATGCTAGACACTGACTTTTTTTATTCATTGGGATCATTCAGTTTCCCAGGATTCATCCCCGGTTACATTGACAAGGGGGGTATGAAATTGTTTCATATCGCTTATTCTGGGCTCTCTTTGAAGGCGAGGAATCTTCTGCGTGTTACATATAATCAGAATTGTCACATTTCTATGTCAAAAGCGGCCCGGTTGAATTGCCAGCTGGAGGTCATTGTGTGGACTGGTATGTGGATCTTCCCCAATACTTTTATCTCTCATTATTTGCATTATCTGACAGTCTCTTCATCTGTGGGTTTTCTTCTACCCCCTGTAGCTATCTTAACAATATTTAAAAACTCTTAAACACTGTAATTTTCAGCCATTTCAAACTAACTTCTTATGGTTTAAATATATTCACAAAATTTTATACCAAAATAAACTATAAATTATTTTCAAGTTAAAACTGAATTCAAGTACTGACACAATAATATTTTAAACAGATTCAAGACTAAATCTTTCTAGATAATTTATACAAAATCCAAATAATATATATTGCACAACTATACAAAAGCTAGAGATTTTTTCAATTTCTTACGACCAACTCTAGCTATTATTTTATTTCAGATCCTGGATGTGCCACCAGTTGTTATGATCCTGTATTACCATACTGTATAATATGTAAACACAAAAATGACAAATTTGCAATTTTGTAGTTTTAAAGATATATTATTGTTATGACAGTGGAAGTCACGTGATGCTAGTAACATATCATGAGATTCTCAATGGATCTTGACTTTTCCTGGAAACTCTAGTCTTTTTCTAGATGCCCTATATTTTAGTATATAAGCTCGGCAAATAAAGCGGAGATAATAATTGCAGATAGACAGATAATTGAGTCGAGCGAGCGGTAGTGACTGTAAGTAAAGTGCATAAATCATTGTGAATTATAGCGTGTGTTTAAGTTAAAGTGATTGTGGAAATTCTGTGTATTGCAAAGTTGTATTGAGAAAGAATAAACTAGTTTTATTTAAGAAAGGACTTGTATCGCTGAAGTTCCCCGGGAAGAATTTATACCGGAAATTAACAAACGACCAGAGACGTAACGTTATATATTATTAAACAAAAACACAAAACATCAAATATTAACTTGTATACAATAATTTAGAAAAGGGTAAAATATAAAAAAAAATCACTCTTTCTTAGTAGATCCATGAAGAAACTGTTCTCCAATTCAACATAATCACTTCAAAATGTAGTATATCGAAATTTGGCTTCAGGTTGTAAGTAAATACAAAGTTCCAATTCATGCTAGATATACAGTTACATAAAAGTTCTTTGTTCCAATGTCCACTGCACCAAAACTTGTCGATATTTTCCAAGAAAGGTTTTCAGTAGTTCTCAAAAAGCACAAGGCTTACACAAGCTAAGACTAATTCTTAAACTTACAAACTTTTAGAGTCGTACACAAAAAACTTATGATAGCTTATAACAAAAACCTACGATTAATATCTAGGTTCAAAAACTCTTGAGTTCGATACAGAAATCTCTGTCTAAAATGGCCACTTAAATTAACCTAAACCAAACTTTTCAAAAACACTTCTCTCTCTTTCTACTACTTACCACTAATGAAACTAGTGACTTTTTATATAAAACCCCAAAAAATGTTACAGAGAGTACACGTGCTAAAAAAACCTGTTAGTTACACATCATTGATCAGGCGATACATGTGCAGTACCTTTCAAGTAATTTTTTACAAAAATACAGCATTGTAACAATATGTAATCTTGTACATAAGTTTAAAGACAATGACTTTGCTCTTAAGTAGAAACATACACTGTATTTGACTAGTTATTTTCCATACAAGCACAGTTATATGCTCAATAGTACATTTTTCGTTATTGTTTTCAGTTTGAAGGTTTTATTTCATACAGTAGCACAAAAATAAGCTGTTTTTTATGGTATTTTGTTACATTTTTATGTGTGTGTATTGAATGTAGTAGTCTAAGTAATTTTAATTTTTCAGGAGTTGAATTTGGACTTGGTTAAATTTCCTCGTCCTGTATATATCTATGAGATCCGCATCATTCCTTTAGGTTCCAGAGTTCAAGCTGATTTTCCTGGAGGATATAGACTTGGGTAAGTCTGCCATGTGTATTACCATGGATATTAGTTATTATTATTTTTATTTGCTTGATTAGATGCTGTAGTATTAAACATGAAAATGTTATTTACGTCTCACATGCATCTAAAGTTTACATGCATTCTAGAAGAATTAACTAATTACTGAAAAATTAACTGTACAGCAATGTAGCTACCATCGTTAGTGACTATAGGTAGTAGATAAATATAAGCATGTCCTGGGGTATACTTTGT
>NW_013666026.1:342070-346305 GCF_000517525.1 Limulus polyphemus
TATATATATATATATATATATATATATATATATATCACAGTTGTAAATGTCATATGACTTACAGGAATTTAAAATGTTTCCTTTATTGTCTTTCTTGCTACGCTGGCAGTTTTAAAATCATAGAAATCCTAAATTTTATGAAAAAATGTAGAATGTTTTTTGGTGTGATTATCAAAGCTAAAGAATATGAAAATGAGTGTGTATGTCTAATATATAAAGCTAAGTTTGTGTCTGTTCCCACTTTTCAGCCCCCTATAATAGTAGGCCTATAAAGATCTGGAATCAGTGTACTCAGGTTTAATGTCTCTGATGTTACATTTTTAGTGGCAATCAAAACTTTGTAATTTTTTTCCACAAAAATGGATCAGATTTTTGGTCTGATTTAATGGAAATGTATATGTCATTGTGGTGTCAGAATAAAAATCCATCAAATGCTGTCATGTCTACTGACAAACAAGACTAAATGTTTTATAGAAGAGGCAAGTTGAACCCACAGAATTCTACAAAAATAAATTGGTTTTTATTCACTTTATTTTGGGGAGGGAGAGGGGAGAGTTAGGTATAATAAACATCTCTGATGCTGATTATGTACCTCGGAGTAAAATGTCGAGAAAAAAAAAAGAATTCTGATAGCTAATCACAAGCAGCAAAACATATGCAAAAAAAGTGACAGAGTGAGATTCCACAAGAAACCAAAAATGTAATTTTTCCAGAGGCATTATAATGAGTGTTAAGGGAGTGGGGATGAACAATACGATAAATCTATGATTTCATTTATTTTCTTTAATTTTTACACTCTTAAACAGAAAATATGACCATCTCCTTGCACTTACCAAATATATTTTACATAAAGGTAACTCTGCTTCACTACAATTTATGTCTTGTTTGACATTACTTTGAAATACTGTATTATGCTACTAGGATAAGAACATACTAAGTAGTGCATCAATCTGATTTAATACTTATATCTAGAAACACTGCAGTGATTTATTACGGATATTGACCTGCGATTTACATGGATCTATTCAATGAAAATGTGATTGCTATTATGAATAGATACGTAGAATAAAAAAATTAAAAACGCAGGAATATAAGTACCAAACAACATTCACTAACTGCAGAAAATCCATGTGTTACATACATGTTTGGATGAAAACAAAGCAAAACTAGAAACTATTTTCATGGCTTAACTTTCAAATAAAACTCTGTACAGTAGTGAGCTTTTCTGTATTCCACTTTTTTAATCTAGTAATTTTTATATAAACATACATAACTATATTTTAGTTAAATATTAATTTTAAGAATCTTACAATTTTAATGTATTACTTAATTTGACTACATATATTATTTTTTTGTGAAAACATCAAACTCATTATTACATATGTATATGTATGATAGTAGTAAATTATGATTTCTATATATTTTAATTTTTCAAGGGCAACAAATCCTTCATCATTTCATCTTGAGTTTTTTGTGAATGATCTAAGTAAACGAGAAGCATGTACATTTGCAAAAATGGGAAGGTAAGTTTATCACAAGTTTGAACTTCAGCTGGTGTGAGATTAACTACTTGTGAAATGAAATTGTGGTTGTTTATCTATAAACTAACATCTTAACATGAAAATTGCATAATAATGTATCTCACTTGCTTTCTTGAGTGTATGATAATGGAATTTTGTGACTTTTGGCATGTTAATTCCAACCAAATGTAATGTTTATCCACACGTCATGAGTTTAAGTGTTACTATATTGTTGTGTAATCTTTTTCTCACTGTGTTACACTAGTATGCTGCACTATATTGTGGAATAAAAGATTGATGTTTCCAAGATACAAATCTAGTTTGCTATGTACTCAGCATTTCCACGAGAAAAATCTGCTGCCCATCACAGTGACATGTCACTAAATGTTTTACTAGTTATAACACAAAATTTCAACATTAATTGTGTGACTCTTGTCCACTCTTGAAGAGATATTTATATACACACACACACACACATAAGATTAATGATTGGCAAGACACATTGGCAGATAAGATAAATGTTTGTGGGAATGAAATCTGTGTGTGTTTTAAATGTTGTAATCTAGAAGCAAACTCATTTGCTCTTGTTAGTGACAGTCAATGAACATTTCTATCTGTCCATCACACCTCCTTTGCTGTCAATCAAACTAACATTAACTTATGTAAGACTGGTGTGAAAGTTAATATTAGGGAAATTATTGTTATCTTGTTAACTAAAATTGGAATGATTGTGGCTGGTAAATGTTAATATAATTTAAAAAATCACAAATTTTTAATATCTTATCCAAATTTTTCATAAATGGGAGGATAATGTGATATGTTTTTGAACAGGTGTCTTAGAGAGAGTAAACTGGGTTTTATAAATTCTATTTATGAAAAAATGAGTTAGTAAAGCTTCATTCTATGTTCCTGTTAATCTCACTTGTGCTTTATTGACATATTGGCTATCAGAATCAGAATCTAGTCTATTTTAACTAAAAAGTAATGATGTTGCCAAGAGATAATCAGTTATTAATAAATTAAAGAATGAGTTATAACACCACATCATTTTTTCTTATTTATTATAATTTTTGAGTATATTTAAAAGCTTTACAATTGTTATCTCCTTTTGATAAGTCTGTTTTTGTTTATTAGCTTTGAGTACAAGCAGAACATAGACATCCAGTTCCCAATAACCACAAGGGTAAGTTTTTTTTGTGCAATGATGATTTTATGTCTTTGCAATCAAAAACTTGTAATATTGATTTACTTTTCCAATTTAATAATTCAGTAACTTATTGTTCCCTTTTATTTCTGTTTGAGGCACTATGTAGTCTTTTGGGGGAGGGGAAGAGAATTAAATTAATGAATGCTTTTAAGTCGATTTAACTATATGTGCACAACAGAGGTAGCCAAATTGCAGCTTGCAGTAAATTTTTTTATGGCTCTAAAAACCTTGATAGAAAAAATATTCCATTCTTTATGTCTAAAAATCAATTAATTTTATCAACACGGTCTCGGTCAGTTTGACTGACCTCGTGACCTCATTATAGATTTAATATTTCTAACTTTCAATATATGTGTATATCTTCACAAAATTTGGCACTCTTTCAGTTAATATTATAAGTCTTTCACATACAAAAACATA
Source organism: Limulus polyphemus (assembly GCF_000517525.1). NCBI lineage: Eukaryota > Metazoa > Arthropoda > Merostomata > Xiphosura > Limulidae > Limulus > Limulus polyphemus. The sequence goes on from NW_013666026.1 coordinate 345,218, forward strand.
TGTATTTAGCAAAGTATTTTTAGTTAAGCAAAATAAAGATCTGTCCATCAATATATTGAATATTTGTTTTGAATAGTCCATGTGCAAAGTAATTTCCATGTTCAAATTAATTATACTTTTCTTCATCTCAAATGCATTTAAAACGTTTTTTTTTTCAGTAAAACTTTATAGTTTATCTGTTATTTTCTCTACCCTATCTCAAAACTGGATCAGTCAATTTGACCGACCTCGTAACCACCAAAAAAAAATCAAAATAAACGTAAATTACCATTTTTTTCTTTCTAGATTAACTTCAAATTGTAACATAAAACTACATTCGTTTATCCTAAGTAGCTCTAAGTTCGTAACAGTATACATCTATTCATAACTAAATTTTATTGTTTTATTGCCCTTTGAACGGTGTCTAACTACTATCCACGCCATTATGAATTGTGAATCACTTGGAGAATGTGCAGGTCATGCTATTCTATCGAATTACATTACCCACAAGCTGCTTGTGTGTGCATCTCATGAACCATTTTAATTATATTATTATTATTATTATTACTTATTTTACCTAATCTTGTCTTAAATAACTTAAAAAGATCTGTATTTTTAGCTTTTAGTCACTTTTATAATAATAAATATGAAAAACAAGAATTAAAGTACTTACCCAATCTTCTTTTTTGTTGTTCTTGATTGTCGATGACAGTTAAACTAATTTTTTATACTAATGCTAGTAATGCACTTAATAATTTTAATTTAATTAAATAATGCACCAAAGAATATAGACTAATAACATACAAAAAGTAGACAAATTCCCTTACCTCTCTAACTGGTTTTCTAACTGGCTTTCTAACTATGCGATAAGAGCTGTTACAAATTCATCCAAGCTAGTCGTTAACTTTCCCATGGGAACGATGTTGGTACTCTGAGTGAAACTGACATCTAACTGTTCAGAACATAACGTTATACAATATGTCATTTGATAGATAAAAACTTGACGTAAGAGAGAACTGTCAACAAATTCTGAAAGAGAGGATGTGACAGGTGGGTGTAGCAGGAGGGGTCTAATTTTCTATTTGGTAGCTTTGCAACCAAACAAAATT
>NW_013666026.1:346994-353574 GCF_000517525.1 Limulus polyphemus
TAATAAATTTATTATACCTGTATGTTGGCAATATTGTGTGTCATATACAAAAATAAATATTTTCTTAAAACAGCTTTCTCATCTTATGATTATACATGCTAACAAATTCAAAAGTGGTAGGATTACAAAGGGACTGATTGACCATGGCTTTTATGTTGTTTTTAAGAAACTCCCAAAATCAAGTCTGAAGGTATCAGATTTTCTGTTACTATCATCTCTGGCATATAAGAAAATTTTATGTTTGTGTATATATAGTTTGAATTAACTATTTTGCAATGGATTTGTGTATTTCATGACCTTGTAAATACTATGTATCCATAAAGGTACACATACTTTCAATCTGAAAGTACGTAATGTAGCTGCACGAAATGTGGCACGATTTCAGTAAACATTACGTCTTTTGTAGACAAAAACTCAGAATTTGTAAGTAAGTATTTTTATTAAATATTTGTCTGTAAATATATGGAGTCAGTAGAGTTGACTGTTCCAAGTTCAAAGTGATTTTCATGTTAAGATTAAAAATACTTCATTTTAAAATTTTCAAATTTCTTTACATAATCTCTAAAATCTCCTAAATAAATATCAAGCATCTGTTTTGTTTTGTTCTGAAAAGCTACATTTTATCTGTTATTTTCTCTACCATAACTCTATATAGGATCAGTTGATTTGACTGACTTTGTAACCACAATATAAAATTAGGAAATAAATCTAAATTACTATTTTACTTTCTAGAATGACTACAGATTGTAACAGGAAATCACAGTTGTTTACCTTAAATAGCTTAAAGCTACTAACAGTATACATCTGTTTAAATTTAATTATAATGTTTTATTGACTAGTAATCGTACCACAAAAGCTGTAAATCACTCATCTGCAAATGTGCAGCTCATATTACTGAATGCACAAGCTGTTTGCAAGCAAACCTCATGAAGAATTATTTTTCTTCTTTTTTTTTTCGTTTTCTTACCTTATCTAACCTGAAAAGATTCAAATTTTTCCATCTTAGTTTGTAATAATAAGTAAAGAATACACATGAAAAACAAAAAATATAGTACTTACCTGGGTCTTTTTTTTTCTGTTGACTGTTGCTGAAACTTAAGCCTGATTTTTTTATACTAATGCTCCTCCTACATTGAATTATTTATTTATTTAAATAATGCACTGACACAGAAAACAAACAAACATTGTTTTAAATGTACCATAATTTTTCTAGCTTTATAACTATGTTATAAGAGCCTTTAAAATTCAGCTAAGCTCATTGATGTGATTCCCGTCAGAACAAACTTGAAACTGAGCCCATGACAAAAGACAAAACCTTGCACAGGAAACAAAATAATACTTCATTTGATAGATTAAAACTTTGGCTTTTTGTTGGTTATTAGTTATACAGTATAAAACATCAGAGAGATCTGTTGGCAATTTGCGAATGAGAGGATGTGACAAGTGGGTTTGATTTTCTAGTTTATGGCTCCATAGACAAATTAGATTGAAGGTTATAAAGTTATACTTTGTGTGAATGATATCTATATTATAATAAGTAATTGAAGTTAAACTCTGTACTTCTTGGTGGGGTGGGAAATAAATTAGAGAAGAGGGAAGACTTAGAGAGTAAATGTCACCATTCTCATACGAGGGGAGATTGAGGATATAAAATTAATAACTTAAAAGTTAATTGATATTAAAATTTGATTTATATCTATGTTTTGATGCTAAGTTTTGAATGTAAAAGGTTTCATAAGCATGGGCAAGATTTAAATTCAAGCACTGTTAAAAATTTACTTCAGTATTCTTAAATAATGATTTTTAAACTTTTAATAGGTATTTTCACAGTTAACTAGAATTTTTGTAAGTATATATACCCTATCAAAAGTTGTTTGTGATAAACGTTTTTTATTATGTTAATTGCATTCATGATGTTAGGAAAAATATAGGTTCAAAAAATCAATTTAAGACAAAAATCCTATAACCCGAGTACTTTTGAAAAGTGGATTTTTTTATTCATCAGGGGCAAACTAGTAATGTAAGCAAATGTTTATCAAGTTCTATGTATAAATGTAATACTGCATTTATATGTATCTGTTCTTTGCTCTCTAAAAGATTCCTACTGATGGTTTGGTGTTACATGGCTGGTATCGAACAATCACATTAGCTGTTTATGGAGTTCTTACAAAAGTAACAAAAGAAAGAACTTCACCTCCACCTCCTCCTCCACAGCAGGTTGTGACCCATCCACAGGTTATAGGTAAGAGAACAACACAGTACATGCATATTTTGTGAAAAAATAAAACTGTAATTCTGATACAGTCTTACCTCCGCTCGTACAAAGCTATCTCTGTCTTCTTTCTACCCCCTAACCATTGCTAACCAAGTTTAATGCTCAGTGCACCAGTCTATATATCCCACAAATTTCGTCCCACTTTTGAACATGTATATAGCATGTGACCACCTTTCGCATATAGTTTTGTGCCACTTATATTGGTGCAGCTAGCTCCCTCTGATTTTTCTGCTTAATCCTCACTTTCTTGATTGGCACAGCATCATTTAGACGTATGTTTTTTCACATGTGACTACTATTTATGATTGTATTTGTTGACTTTTCAATAACTTTTTCAAGAGTTTTATTTTTACTGTGTTTGCATTCAATTATTTGAAATTTATTTTGCATATGTTTATTGCTACTGAATTATATCAGAACTAAGAATGACTTCACGATTCAATGTGTCAAAAGTGGAAATTCCCGTTATGGCCGGCAATTTCTTCTTATTTTCAACTTGACAATGTTTCTGTAGATGAATACAAATGAAAAATTCGATTCACTTTTTCTGGCACCTTCTTATCTTGGTCTGTTGCACTTTACACATCACCTTCCACACCCTTTTTTTTTTTTACAGCTGGTTGATCAGGTATGTGGTATATTAAATGCTTCCTTTTCCTCCTAGATTGCAGACATCATCGATCGGATATTTATGCTATTAATGATACCAAAATCCTCTACCGTTCCTCTTATGTCATTCTATATCCAGATTGGTCCTTCTTCTCTAAGACCTCTATTGCCTGAGAAGGCCGTTTGGCTTTCACACGCATTTCTTTACCTTCCATCTCCCACATACTGATCAGCTTCTTTATTGTATTCGTTCCATAAGACATTATGTGGCACGTACTGCTTTCTTTCAGGGTTCATGTCCCCAACCTTTTATTCCTGTGAACCCTTCTGTTTCCTGTGATCTATCCCCTGTCACACTAACTGGTTTGGTTTGTCAACTCCTTAGGCTGGTGTACAGACTTATCTATGGAAGGTTGCTGTCTCCTCAGCGTTTTTTCTCATCAAATTTGTCATGTCACCATGTCTTTGGCTGCTCATCTTTGCTATCATTTGGAAAAAATCTTTCAGGCCAGAGTGTGAACTACTTCCTATTCCTTTATCATTCATTATCTGCACTATCTGGCTGTATCTTTCTCAGGTAGATATCATCCCCCTTCTGTGGTGATTCTACATGCATCTGTTCACCTTTGGCTTGGGTATGTCTTTTCACAACATTTCATTTATGTTTTCTTTTCAGAGACCTTCTTTTAGTCCTACTAATAGGATCCCACTCTGTGGCGAGTGTTGCCTGGTCATGTGTGCTTTCACTTAAACCTGCACTATATACCAGTAGAGCTATAATGCCCACTATAGAGATGGGGGTGTTCTGCAAGACCACTAGTGGCATGCCTAGTAGTATATGCTTATGTGTTTCGAGGTGTCTGTAAGTTTAACTCAATGGTGGACCATCACTCATGGACTATAATAAGTAAAGCAAAAAAGGGGATTTCTGCCCATCCCTGTTGACTCTTTGATTGCATAAACTGTGGATGGTCTGCTTTTCAAAATAGGGACTCATGTACACCCACTGCACTTTCTCCAGCGTAATGTCCCTCTATACTCCCCATCACACTTACTTCCCCCCTTTTTTCTCCAAGTGGAGCATGAGAGTTCTTAGCACTTACCAGTCACTGGTGTGGTGGGCCAAGGAGGCTTCCTCCCAAGTGTGAAATAAAATTTACCTTTTAATACAACCACACATTTATCCACTCATTGAGAAGAGGGCAAAACTGGGTTCCCTCCTTCCCTTTCCAGGTGGATTGAATGTCAGTTGGAGCAGCCTATGTGGGTTCCTTCTTGTAACACCGACTTCAGGATAACACCACCCTGTTCCCTAGGTTAAATGCAGTACAGCCCCTCCCTTTCCTTCTTGTTAATTCTGGTTGTGGGAGGTTTCCGTCACTGCTTCTATGATTGAGTTTGGAAGATTTTGTCTGCCTCGTAATACCGGCAACAGAATGCACATGCACTGTTCCTATGGTTGAGAAAATTTTCCACATCTTCCTCATAATTCTGTGTGCAAGATGTGTCTTCCCTGCAATTATGGTTGGGTGAGTTAAGATTTCTGCTCTTAATACTGGTTACAGGTATTGCCGGGTTCGGTTTGCTGTACTTCTTGCCCTTACGGTGGTTTTGGGAGTTTGTCCAATTTCATGCGGTCTACATGACATAGCTACTGTGTTTATGTTACTCTAATTTTGTTTTATCTGTGTGATCCTCAAGCTCCTAATGCCGAGGATGCGTTGTGGAGCCTGATCTGTCCAGTTGAGGTTGGGTAGATACCTAGCCATGGATAGATGTTTTTTATATTGTTATATTTTGGCAAATTGTCCCTTGACTTGTCATTTCTCCTCATGTAGGTATCGAGTTTGCTTTGAATTTTTGTTTCATAGAGCAGCTCTTGCCAATGGGAGCAGGCTGTTTTCCAGTGTGATTTGTGTGATGGAGTATGATTTGAACTCACACCATTATTTACAATGGATTGCACCTCTCAGAACGAATTTAGCTTGTGCACTTTCTTTTTTTTTCACCTGTATCAGGTTCATTTCTATCTTACAGGGCAAAGAGCATACCTGGCCCAGAGTTAATGCAGTGCCCCACATGTGTGATTTGGTTTCATCTCTGAGCACTCCAGCTATTTCTAGGTGGTCACTTTCCACGTAGTTTCACAGTTATGCACCTACACTGGTCTCTCCACCTTTTCAGTGTAGGATTCTAGCTTTGTGTAAGACTGTATTCGAAATTAACACTTTCTTACACAATTAAGCTGTGACAATATAGGTGGTGCAGTACTATTGGTGGTGGGTGGTCACATGCTATATACATGTTCAAAAGTGATGTGAAACTTGCGAGGTAAATAGACTGGTGTACTGAGCATTAACAATTTTTAGCAATGCTTAGGGGCAGAAAGAAGATCGAGATAACTTTGTATTAGAGAGGTAAGCACATATTAAATTACATTTTCAGTGTAAGAAAGTTTTAACTTTCTGGCATTATGTTTTTGAGAAGAAGGCATAAGACATAATTTGGGTTTTTTGAAGTATTATTTAAAGCTATTTAGTTGGGTTTCAAAGTGCAAATTAAATGTTTAGTGGTAAACTATTATATACAGCAAGTTGTAAAATACTACTCTATGATATTATTTTATGACAGAAAAGACTAAAGTTAACCCTTTTGCAATGGGTCTGGTATAAAATACACGAGTTCGTATACACATTTGTACATGTTAAGTATTTACACTATAACTTTTAATGCTATATATGTATCTTCACAAATTTTAATACTTTTAGTAATGATTCCAAGTCTTTTGTACACAAAAAATCAGATTTTTTAAGGAAGTATTTTTACTAAAGATTTGTTTTTGAAAATATTGAGTCTGTTTCATTACTAGTCCGAATGTGAATTGATTTTCATGTCATAATTAAAAAGCTATTCTTTGTCCCAGAAATCTCAAATATTATTTGTGTAAACTCTAAAACCTTCTAAATACATTTCAAATGTTTGTTTTCAGTAAAACTTTATATTTTGTCCGTTGTGTTCTCTACCCTAACTATATGGGGTCTATCAATTTGACCAACCTTGTAATTACCATAAAAAATTAGGAAATTAATATAAATTATGCTTTTTTCATTCTAGAATGACTACAAATTATAACACTAAAACACTAATGTTTAGTCTAAATATCGTAAATCTCATAACATTATATATTTATATATATTTATTATTTTTATTATATTGACCTTTCAGTCATGCCTAGCTAACAGTACAAAAGTTACAATGCTGCATCACACATGCATTCATGTAACCATGTCCAGTAATGTAAAACTGACCTTTAGTCTTTACAAAGTGACCTATTTTGGCTGTGTTTTAGTGGACTAGTATTTTGTAAAATACAGTCACATTTCAATTATTATACATAATATATGTATATAGATTATTACTATTTACAAACAAGTTCTTAAATTTATTTTTCTTAGAACATAGAATAGTAAATGAAGAATTAAAGCAAACAACTATTTTTTCTTGTTATGACCTTTGTTCTTGGTTGCTGCTTGCTGTAGGTTACTAAGCCTTATCAAATTTTGCATGTGGAGGATGTGAAATGAAATATTTTTTTTTAGGTTTTATATATATACAGTTGAATAACCAAAAAATCATAAATTACTATATTGATACCATAGAATTACACTATACTTGGGTCTACAAAAAATATTAAAT
>NW_013666026.1:353584-365590 GCF_000517525.1 Limulus polyphemus
AAGAAATATGAAATTTCAGGTAGACAAAAGACAAAACTTACCTTCTTGAAATTTTGTTTCAAAAGAACAAGATGGCATCCTAACACATGAAAATGGCTGAGAAAGCCACTAGGGGGACATTCTGAGCTTTTGATTGGTTATTCACATCTCATATACACAAGTAAGTGTATATAAGGGACCATTTCTAGAAATGGAGAGAGTTGAGCGAGGCCACTTTGTTTGGTTCAGTACATGAACAATATCTCAGCAAATAGAAAACATAGGAGGTTCTTATTTTATATTCTAGCATGTTAATATTGGTAATTCGAGTTCCTAATTCATACGAAACTACAGACTTTGACATCACAAACATCTAATTTGAACCAGTGTTGCATTCAACATACCATGTGACACACAAAAATCTATGTTTAAGAGGGCTTTGTTAATATTTATTTTTAAATTAAGAAATTGAATAATGTATAATACTAAAATTTGAGTTATAATCTACAGTTGATACCAAACTTATTGAGAAAAATTCATAAAATAGTAGTTCAATAAAATTTTGAATTCAAGTCAACAAACACAATGACATGGCCTTTGACCCATGACTTGAAGCGATAAGGTTAAATGGACTTGAGACATTCAATGAAAGAACTGACAATTACAAACACTATTTAGATATTGGTCATGTACTGTATGTGTGTAATAAATACAAGGCCTTTATATAAAATTTTGTATTTACTCAAATTTGGCTTTAATAGAAAGTGATAGAAGGGACAATTACAAACATTGGTACTGTATCTATGTAATAACTACAATACTTTTATGTAGGACAATACCTTGTTGGATTATATTAACCTTTTTTTTTAATTTACAGTGTTTGACAAATCATTTGCAAAAATGAATGTACTTCGTTACCCTGAAAAAGGTTAAAGATATATAAAATTATTAATGAGACCCTTAAAGATATACAAGATCTGAAATGAGACATCTAAAGAAAGTATTTGAAATTATTTTATATGTGGGCATATTTTGCACTTGTGTTTGAAGACTAAAGCTGTATTGATATTTTGAAATTAGGTGAAAGACATTCACTTGTTATCAAAGATATATTTAGTAGCTGTTAATTGAAATTGTTTTTCGATAATTCTAACGTTTTATCTCTAATATTTCAGCAAACAAAACAGCCGACACTTATGAGCCTCAACGTTCAGAACCAGTAGTTACGTCTGTTAACTGGGAACGACCAGCTCCTCACCAAGAAGTGTTACCAGAACAACCACCTCCACCTCCTCAGCCTACTAGGGAACCTCCCTTGTATGGTGAGCCTCCTCCTCCTTCAATCTGTCCTGTAGAACAGCCCATGACAATAAAATACAGTGAACCAGTTGCTACATCTTTCACTGAGCATCATACAGTAGCATCAGCAGCAGTCCCTCCTGCAGCTCCAGTTCCACCACCAGCTTCCACTTACAATCATTATGATGCTGCAAATTACTCAAAAGCTTGGCCAGCTCAAGAGCACTCATTTCAGCCTCCAGAAACTTACCAAGCAGAAACTTATGCAAATTCTACTTCCACCTGGGAAACTCAGCATCCTACCATGCATGAGATTCAACATGAACATCCCCTATACAATCAGCCTGTGGAACATGAACATAGGCCACCTGTTACAGAACTAGAGTGGGAAAAGGATTCTCGTATACATGAATACAGAGAAAGTGAAGGGAGTCATCGATTTGAAAAAGAATTAAAACGAAGAGATAAAGATCACAGAGAAAGAGGCAGTAGCTGGGAGAGACACTCTCCAGATGTTGCAGACAGATATAGTAGAGACAGAGACCGTGATAGAGGTAGAGAATCCAGTAGTCGTGATCGTCACCGTGACCGAGATAGGGATAGAGAAAGGGGAAAAGAACGTAGTAAAGAAAGAGGAAGAGATCGTGACAGGGGTAGAGATTCTAGGCGTGATAGAAGATCAAGTTCTAGGTCGAGGGATTCTAGTCGTGAAAGTCGTGGATCTCAGCATAGACCAGAAAGTAGACGCCCTTCTTCTCCCCCACCTTCCCCTTCCAGACACCCTCGACCTCGTACTCCTGATGCTGCTTTCCCTGGAGAACCAGAGAAACTGAGTAGTGGGCCTAGAACTCCAAAAGATGATAATGAACCTTCTGTACAATCAACAGAACAAGTTGCACCTGTAACTAATACAGAAGGGGAGGCTTTTGAAGTTCTTACACCTGAGCAATCCCCTCCAGAACACATTTATAATCTGTCAGAGGGGGAACTTCAAGAGGGAGAGCCTGTTGAAGATGATGATGGGTATGAAGAAATTGTTAGTGAAGAAGAATACATGTCAGATGGTGAAGAAAGGGCATTAGATATGGTAAGTGAGATTTCTCAGTTACTATAAGGCAATGGCTGGAATTTTTATGTTTAGTTTTAGATTTTGCAAACGTTATATCTTGATGTGGCAAGAATAGTTTTATGTTAAAACTTAGTAGTGCTGTTATTACCTAATGTTACTTTAATGGATATAAATGCTCCAGTAATTTGTTTGATCTTAAAGTGGCTTTAATATTCTATTGTTACTTATTATTGTTTTGCGAGTGATCAATCTAAAATATATATGTTATGAGAGTATTAATGTTAATCTTTCCCTTGCATTGTTCAGTGCTTACCTTAAAATTTTCAACCAATTTATGTGCAAGCTATATTGTGGTATTCAGCAGTATTTAATAATATTTAATCATGAACATGTGGGTATTTACGTTTGTAGACAAAAATCTATTTATCATTTGAAGTCAGGTGGAACTTCATGTACAAAAGTATATCCATTATTGATTTTGAATATATTTATGTAAACCATTCTTAACTCAATTAAGTATCAGAATAGGCTATTCTCACTAAAGAGAAAGCTACATTTAAATACCCTTTATTCTTCTTCCAAAACTTGCTCAAATGTAATATGTTTCTTGTTCTATAAAGTTTTTCAAGCTGTTTGGTGAAAAAGAAGCTGTCTAAAGAAATCATTACATCCAAGCTTAAGGGCTCTTAACAATATTGTTTGAACCATGTTACTGTTGTGTGAAGAAGCTAGTTTTTATTGGTTATGTTATCATGACTGCTATTATATAGTACTTGTTTTTTACATTTGTTACTGTCAAAAGTTTAAGTAGTTAAAATAAGAACACCTGACTTCTGAATTTCACTACCCAAAACTATTGGACGAATGGCTACTACAAATGTATGCTTACTTTGGAAAATCTCTGAAATATTGTAGACCAGCAAGTACATTAATTCATAATGTATTTGATTGACAATTTTTCAAAGTGAAGTATGCATCACATCATAATGGACACATGCTGTTGTTGAACATGTGAGACTTTTGTAAGTGCTTTATACACAATTTATGTGCCAATTTAGCAATGAACCATTCAAAGTAATTCCCATACACAGATATAAAAGTAATGAAACTCGATCTAGATCTATATTTACTTTATTTCGTCTGTGATAGACCTAAACCTGTGAGAGACTTAGCCTGTAACAGCATAACTTAGTTGTAAGTCATAAATCTAAACAGTCTAAACTTAACATTAACAACAATGTCATTGTAAGCATGGTATGGTTAGGTACTAAGAAGGTACTTAGTCTGTAAGGTCTTAATACCTATAAAATGGGCTAACCCATCATAATTCCATTATTGTAGTAATGCCTAGTGGTATTGATTACTGTTGTAACTTTGACTTGATATGACTTCTAGAATGACAATATAAAATTATTTCAAGAATTTGATGATAATATTTTTCATCTGGATTTAGAATAAAGAATACTGGAAGTCTGAGATCTAGGGTCTCAATTCTGTTTATTACATCTCAGAAGCCAAAATATTGCTTCATGAATAACTTAGTTGATGTACATGATCTATTAACAACCCAGTTCTTTGAGCAATAGGCTCCTGATAATGGCTTAGATTACATTTCAGAGTGTAAAATATGTACACATGGTAGATGATGCTTTAATCTAGTTCCTCTTTATCATGTGTACTTAGACGTGCATGCTATGTTCTCTTCCATTAACCCTTAACATGTACATATAGGAGATAATATTTTGATATTTTTTATTCTTCCTTAACTTGCAATACTTTAATTATAATGTAAAGACTTCATTCATTACTCCTTAACATGCCCACTTAAATGATTAATGTTTTGTCACAGCTTTACTGTATAATGTGTACCCATGGATGATAATGTTTAGTTCTCACCCATTACTCCTTGACAAGTCACACATAGACAATAATATTTTATTATAGTTCATTACTTCTTTGCAGGTACATATTGTAGATCATATTTTGTCCTAGTTTTTTACTCCTTCTCATATTCACATTGTCTATAATGATTAGGTCTGGTTAATTATTACCTCATGTACCATTATAAAATAGGGTTTAGATATAATATCTTTTTCCATACAGTGTTGTCCACAGTCAATGTTTAGATGTAGCTACTTACTCCATTACATGTGCTTTTAGTATTTAAAGTTTAATCTTCTTTCCTTACTCCTTTACATATACATATAGAAGACTTGGTTCTGGGCACTACACATTGTTGTGAGCTGTCTTCTTGACATGACTATGTCCTATCTGTAGATTGGTTCATCACACACTGGTCTTCCATTGTTATTTTTTCTTACTGTTTCTTCTCCTTTTGTGGCCTTGTCATATCTCTCTTTGCTAATTTTCTCTTTTCTGATCTCCTGGCTGTCTATCCCTTCAGTCCTCCTCTCCATCTCCTCCTCAGGTCCTTGCTCAGTTTAGGGACAAAGAAACCTCTTTGGTGGTCCTTCACAGTATATCTCTGCCTTGTTTCTGTTACTCCACCTCCTCAAGTCTCAGTCCTGTTTTCCCATTCCCAACTTTTTACCACCCTTCTGATTCACCCTCATACATTACTCTTTTCTCAGGATATAACATCTCTTTATCAATACATGTGGTATTGTCCAATCCATTTCCTTTGTCATGTAGCTATCCCTGTGTCCTACTCCTGTCACCTTTCTACCTCTTCCCTGTGCTGATGTACAGGATGTACTTATCGCCTTGACCTTTGTTGCCATTTCACTTTGACTTTATTCTATTATAACATATTCCTCCTATTTCACAGGAGGGTTCTCCCATGATCTGTAAGTCTCTTTTATATCTGGTTTTAAGGCAGCATTTCTTGCACCTTTCCTGACGTAATATATTTCCTTCTTCTCTGCCTCTTTTCTACCCTCTTTCATTCCTTCCTAATCTACTGCTTCTCTGTTACTTCTTGCTTGATTGGATCATCATTGTAGTTTTGCATGCTCTTACCCGGGTCCATATTGAACTTCTAGCAGACATATCTGCTCTCCCTGGACTCCTGAGTCCTGTTCTAACTTACCTTTAATAGCTGTTGCACACATATCTTGTTTCCTCCCACTTTCTCATTAATATGCTTCCTTTCTTCTTTGTCTTGGGTGGTCTTTTCTTCCCTCATATTCCATGGTAGAGAAAAGTTGTCATTCCTTTTCTCCCATATCCCCTCCTTCAATTTCTGTTTTCAGTGTTATTTCTGTTTTGGATAAATGCTCTTTTCCTATCTGGGCTGCTCAGGATTTGTCACACTTCCTCCTTGTGGTTCCTGTCATTGTCCTTTTGTAACTGGGACACACCCTCTTCCTGGGGCCTTTCTCCTTACTCCATTACTGATTGTATCTGCCCCTCTGATGGCAGATGTTTATATGCTCTCTCAAGTCTACTCTCTTCAACTTTTCCCCACTTTCTCTGGGTTGACATGCAGACTACCCCAGAGTCATTCATCTTACATTTAACTATCTCTAATATCTGCCTGTCTCATCTTGAGCAGTATACAGATTTCCACCAACAGCCATTCTTCAATTAACCCTGCACCTGTAAGAGATGGAATTATTTATTTACTTATTCCTTCCTCACTGATCTTCTACTTTTGGATTCCACTAGACAGCTAGTGTTGCCTCACAAAGTGTATTTACCCTACATTCTGCATCGGGCTAGGATAATGGAAAGTGCTCAGATCATCTGCCCTAGCCTAATCAGTGCCCACTATGAGATGGAATGTTTCACAAGACTACTGAAGTTCTACTCATGGTACTTATATATAATGTTTTCCAGTCTGATCCAAGCTGTACCCATTCCATCAACTCTGATGATGACAAAACCTTGTCAAAACATTGTACATTTGCTTTTATGTTAAACTTATATTAAAGTGTTTTTCATTACCCATTCAAGCCTTCTCCAAGCATTATATGGGAGACCTTTGTCACTCACCAGCTCCCAGCTGCCTTGGTTGTGGACCATGTCAAATCCTCACTAATTGGGACCTGAAAGTAGGTGTTAAAACACAGTCTCTCTACACTGAGAAGTGAGGCAGGGTTGTTTTCAGAGTGTAGTACAGACCACCTCAACTTGTCTAGATACATCACAATCTCCGAGTGGATTTTAGACACATATCTTACCTACTCCTGCAAGTACATGACCCCATTAATTATGACTTTGGAGTTATTGATCTTTCTTAATATCCAACTGTGATGTACCACTCATTAACCCTACTTCCACAGCTTGTGATGGGCCCATAGAGTCTGATGGTTGAGTGGTGGTTTCATAATTATACCTTATTTTGTATCCACTGTGGTTCCATCCTCCCACAACTAGCTTGGGCCCTTAGTGGAGGAGCTGTGTACAGATACTTTTTGTATGTGCCATTTTCCCGTAGCTGGTATTGACCCATAAAGACTAATGGTTAAGGAGGTGAGCATACTTGGTACAGTCTGAACATGGTTCAACCTTACTACACTGATTGGTGTTCCAACTTCCAACAGCTTGTATGCAATCTCTCAGACAGTCATGTACCTATTCCGCCCAACTTTACGGTACCTTTCAGGCTTTTCACCTCTTTTTATCCTTCAATCAGGCAAAGGGTGTACCCTGTTTGAGATGAGATGCAGTCTTCCACAAGCATGCCCCTATGGAGCCCCTGCCTTAAGATGTCACAACCAATGGGCTTCCTTTTAGTACTCTCAATGTGGAGTTCTAGCTAATCTGTACACAGAGGTGAGTCATCACATTGGAAGTTAACATTTTTATTACCTGAAAATGTATTTCCATTAGATATTCACACCTCTGTGCACATTCCCACCCTTCCTCCCCACTTTTATTGTTTGCCTTATTAAAGAATGAGGATTTTTGCATGTGAATGTACAAGGAGCATTTACACAAGTAGACGTGTTGCACCCCTATTGGTGGAGGGTTTTGCTGCATGATACATCACGCAGTAGCACAAATGCATATGAATTTTAGGTCGGAGTTTCATAGGACTGGTGGCATGCAAATCTCTAATGCAGAATAGCATGACTTGAAGCTAATCTGTGCATAGAGGTGAATACCTATCAGAAATACATTTTCAGGTAAGGAATATGTTAATTTCTGTTAGGTTTTATAAAAAAAAATTCAATTTAGTATTTGAAACTAGCATGTTGGATAAATGAGCTGCATAGAAACAAAGTATAACTTCATACTTAGTTAAGATTATATTCCATTCAAACATCTCATCACAGTCGTATGTAAGTTATTATCATCTGCATTACAAATTTCCACTGACTTTAAAGGGTTTTATTTTTCCATCATTCTTCCACTGCTTTCTCTGTATCAACAAATACAGAACAAATCATAAAGCTGAGTAGAAGAAAAAGTAATTTTGACTTAAAGTCCTACAAGTAGAACCACTGTTGACAAAATATTTTTTATCCTCCTTGTGCTGTGTCACTGTGTAATATCCTTATGTTGATTTATGATGATAATAATTACCATAATATTTTAATTCATAGATGTTATCACAATGAATTTGTACTGGACATAATTATTTATGGATTCAGTGGGTTTGATTTAGAGACACATATTTTTATAATGATACATTTATTTCTTACATTAATTTTAGCCCTTTGAGTGAATAATTAAATTTCAGGTGGCTTCTCGAAAAGTTTGAATTATCCACTTCAAAATGAAATTTAGAATTTGACCTTTTTAGTACTCTTTCAATATCAAAATCCACTAGTTGCACTTTTGCTAGGTGATGTTTGCACATGCAGTACTAAGGTGAGAAATTCAAGGATGTGTGACTATCCCGATTGTCGCACTATGACGAAAAGTTTTTGTGATACCATGGGGTAAATTTGCTTGCCACACCAAATGGCTATAACTGTTAAGTCGGATAAATCTGATTATATCATTAAATCATCAACACTCTTGTTTCATTTAGATTAATTGCAGTACATTAACAGTTAAATGTCAACATTATCCAAAGACTACAAGTTTCAACCTGGCTGAAACTAAGAAAAGTAGGAAAATTAAGTTATAATTAAACAGTGAAGAATCAAAGCACAAGTTACTGCTGTACATGTTAAAAAAGAAACCTCAACAGTGTAGTGCTTAAAAGTGTATTGAAGGTACAGTTCAAAGAACATTAGAGCATTTTGCTGCAGCTATTAGTTTAGATGGGAGAATAGTATCGTTTGATGAATTTCAATATCAAATCAGTTTTTAAAAAAATACCCAGAAATAAAGGCAGAACTGCAAGATATGTGTGAAGTTAGAATTAGTAGAAGAAATGTTGGAAGAAAGTTTTCTTTACAGTTGTATGTGGAAAAAGTATTGCCACAAATCCCTAAATATTTCATGTTTGAAAGTGATCAAGCATTCCAAACTTGCTAAGGATTATACAAATAAACAAAATGGAAGGAAATATAGGATGATAGTCTCTAGTGACATCTGTCCAACTGGTTGGTGGTCTGTGGGTCACTGGAAATATCTGCATTTAAAATTGAATTTTGTAAAATAAAAATTTCACTTATTTCACATTTTGAGGAGGTAAGTTACTGTTTGTGCAATACATTGTTTATTACTTAGCTTTAAACATATGGTAGACAGATATTATATGTTCTGGCATTTAGGTGAATGGTACGATCTAGGATTCTAGATTGTTAATTAGCATTATGACCCACAAGTGGATTGTTAACTTACAGTCTGGCCCTCTGCTGGTTTGAAGTTGTGCTGCCCAATCCTAAAAGTAATCTGTTAGATCTAATGATAGATATATATAGACATAAATATGTAAACCTAAACAGCACTTCATTTTGGTAACGTGTGAGAAAATCTGAGTGTTTTTACTTTGTACCCAGATTTTCTACCAATACTATACATTTATATACAAGTTGTGCGTATTTTATGTATTAAGCTAATTCATATTGGTAATAAGCCTAATAAGGTTTAAGTAAAATAACTTGTTTTGGAGAATAAGATACCAGATCTTGTAAATTGTGTTGATTTTTATTATTTTGTACAATAATTACAATTAGGTGGATATTGACTATGATATTGGTGATGACACTTGGAACTACATGGCCAGTTTCAGTCCATATCAGTGTGAATTCACTCCCTTACAGGTAAAGTAAACTTTGATTTGTCTAAACAAAACAATGTATTGAATAAGGTCTTTAAGAGCTGAGAGGAATGTCTGACAGTTAAGGTTGTAGCTCACTTTCCACTATTAATTTTACTCCATATTTTATTATCTGTAATAATGTATAAATTATTATTTGGAAAAAAAGTCTTTGTACATTTAGCCTCCCACCCCCAAGGGTAAGAGTCGGCATTCAGATCTTCCCCTTCTATGTCACCCACCAAGGAACCCCCCAGATGTTTTCCCATTCTGTGAACTAGTACATCAAATAGTTAACTATTAAGTGAAAAATTATAACATTTGAGCTATCCAGAGTTAGGGTCTTTAAAATGTATCTGTGCCCCACTTCCACCCCTATTGATTCAATCATGTTTTGATTTAGAGCACTGTACTTTTCTTTTAGTGGTAACTTACAAATTATTGGTTCAATGAAACTTAAGGTATGCAAGTTAAGAATTAAAAGTTATTTTATATGTCACATCATTATGTAACTAAAAAAAATCTTTCCCATCAGTCTTTGTTTATTTTTTTGTAGTTACACGAAAATACATGTATCTGCTCTACATTTTGTGCTAACAATCTTGTAAAGAAACCTGTAGTACTTTGTAACAGTGTATTAACATATTGATTATCAGATATATAAGCAGGGATGTGGAATTTATATCACTTATGAAGCTCAGGATAACATATTTTACCGTTATACTATTGGACAAGTTTGTTGTTGTTTATTTTTTTTCTTATTGTTTTTTCTGTTGCTAGAAAAACACTCCAGGTAGGTTTCTAGGGAGGCATGCAAGTTCCTGAAAATTGTGAACTACATGAACACAAACATTCAACTGCGTGATTCTAAACCAGAAACTAAAATTATACACCAATATACATATCCATTCAATTCACCAACCCACAGTAACAAAACTATTTAAGTTAATGCAAAGATATTACTACATTGCTTTTATCTGCAGTAAGTTCCCAACTGACAGCTCTTTTTCATTCATGCCAGCATTCATGTAAATCATTTCTTTTTCCGTTCTTGAATGGGGGATATTCTACATGATGTACTGTAAAATCCTTATACTAAATGCCAAATATCACATATAAATGTGGTATAAGACATACCTAACAAGATTGATCTATCACCAGCATTATATTAATAGATACTCAGCATTTTTGACTAAAAGGACCAATGGGTATAAAACATTTTTTTCAAAAATAAGGCAAATTTTCTAAAATTTGAAAGAAGTAATAGTTAGATTTTTTTGGGTTTCCTTATCATAATTTATAATGGTTTTATTTAATAAATTTTCCACTTTTTGATTTAATAAAATGTTTATTGTGAAAGTTGCAGCAAACAAAGCAGATTTTCTCAAAATGGAAAAATTTAATATACAGCATTTTACATCTAAGCTCTTCATATATATACATGTATAATTGAAATACAATTATTCGCATGAACTTATCCATTTTGCACTATTAAAAAAAAATTATTGTGTCAAGTCATGTGAATCAGACATTATTTAAAAACTTTTATGTTTTGTCATTTTATTAACTTATAAAAATACTGCATCTGCTTACAGTATCTTTATTTGTGTATAAAAATGATTCGTTTGATGTAGATATTATTATAATTATCAAAGATTTAGATTTTTAGAAATTATGCAAACAGTGGATCTTTACTGCATTTTATTTTGCTTTCTTAATATATGAATCTCAGAATTTGTATTGTAATTTTCATTGTTAGATAAAAATGAAATTCTAAAAAAAATTATATTTACTTTTTCGTGGGATTATGAGGGAGCAACTAGATCTTTATGTAGGACAAGTGGAATTTTCTAGCATGTTTTCTCTTGGACAGAGAGTTTTTAAAAAAAACCCATACTCCTGATTAGGAGAACTAGTTTAATTTGTGTATCTTTTGTTGTTTTGGTTATAAAGTTTTTCTGGTATGATACATTGTAATTATTTGTTCAGAAATTACTGTTATATCATCATCATTGAAAGTGAATTTTAAGGCTTGTAGCATAAGTAAGGTAACTTTCATAAGCAATGAAAGAAAGCTGGTAGTGGAATCCAGAATAATGGAGCATGTGTTAAATATGCAGGAAATGTACTGGTGGTGGCAGAATAATGGAGCATGTGTTAAATATGCAGGAAATGTACTGGTGGTGGTAGAATAACGGAGCATGTGTTAAATATGCAGGAAATGTACTGGTGGTGGCAGAATAATGCTGTTGTATTTCTACCCCCCCCAAAAAAAAACAACAATTTTCTAGACAAAGTTCTATTTTATATTGTTTTCCATAACATATATCCCCATTTACATAATAGATTAAGTTCATCTGTAGAAATATCCAATAAGCTAGAAATAGCATTAAATTGTTTTTTCCTCAATGAACCTTATGAACCAGCTTAAAAATATATTTCCACGAATGAATTAATGTTGCTTATGGAAGTTTCAAGCTGTGTGTGTTATTCTAATATATATATATATATATATATATATATATATATATATATACAA
>NW_013666026.1:365869-375441 GCF_000517525.1 Limulus polyphemus
TTTTATTTTTTTTCTGGATTATAGTGCTGATAATATTCAAATTTCCAAACCATATTCCTAAGTTACCAATAATAGCCATGTGCTTCAGTTATTTAATTGGTCCACATATTGTGTAGCAAACTCCCTAGTGATTGTTTCATTATATCCACTCCAGTTTTGGAAGATGCCTACTAACCATAACCAATAGTAATTGTCAAGTAATAGTGTTAACATTATGCCTAGGTGTAAGTTTCCCGTGCTATTGTTTAATGTGTTAATTAGCAGTACTTGAAAAGAAGAAGAAAAAAAGGTATGTTGCAATTCACTTCAAATTACATTGTATCTACAATTTTGTTTTTTAAATTGGAAGAGGTTTCAGTAAATATATTAGGTTTTATAATTATTAATTTTATAAAGCATAATTTATTTCACATCTCATATTGTAGATACACTATTGCAATTGAATATCTTACTGGCTTAATAGCTAGCTTGATAATTGACAAGCCTGTATAAGAAAAAATGTTTCAGCCATATTACAAGTACTTCACCTTATTATGTCATCAAAAATGAATGCTTTTTTTACTTTTTTACAGAAATTTACTTTTTTGCAGTTGTTTGATTGATGTTCACTTTTAAACTTTATGAGTCAAAGTGTTATTAACTCATATTAATTTAGTTCTTCCTAAGTATAATACATTGACTAAAAAAACATTAATTTTTGTAATTGCACCTGGAACATTGTTATTAGTCTGTGTATATAAGATTCGCTTTATATTTTATGGTCTTAATACTGAAAGATTGTACTGCATTTGGTTGCTTCCCACTTATGTCTCTCTGAAACAGAATTAAAGTGAGTGCAGTAAAATTCTCTTTTCTGAGCAGTTACAGCAAGAAAATCAGATAGAAGGAAGAAGCAAAAGATAGAAGCTTGATATTATAGATGTGATTTTTATATTAATTTAGGCTATAAACTGAAAAAAAAAATGCTTTTGTTAATTTTTTTGACAGTAAAATATTACCGTTAGAAATATGGATTATATTTATTTTGATGTGTGTACCTGTGAATAATCTTGGTATTGATTAGCTTTTAGCTTATTATTTCAACGTTTACATTGCTTGAGCTTTGCAACATACTATTCTTTTTTTGCTTATTTTATAACAAGCAAAAAGCTTATGGCTATTCATGTTTACAGCTTTAAATTAAATTTTCTAATTGGATAGTGTGTACAAGTTTGCATGGTAAGCCTGTGCTAACTGAACACTATTCAGAAGGACATGATAGAACTTTGAACATGTTAGCAATAGCATACTTACATTGATCCAGTACTTTGTCAGCCTTCATAATTAGTCAAAAACACTTCTGCAACATGAACAGTTCAGATGGTAAGTGACTTCATAAAGGTAACTCGCTGCTTATGGATGAAATTGAAATGTTGTCTTTATACAATAACTTTTTATGTCTGTGCAGCAAATAGTGGATTATTGTTTTGATTCCTGCACTATAAATGTAACATTATCAAAAAATATTTATGATGGTTATAATTCCTGGAGATTACTGTATTCCATGAATATGAGAAACTTCTAGACGTTTAAGTTGCTCATCATACAGAGATGTTCAGTTAATAAAACATGTTTACTCTGTTTTACTATGCTTCTAAATTAATGTGTATATATAATTTTAATCTGTTTGATCTTGAGTACCCATTTTTTTTCCTCTGATTACTAAAAATGACTTTTTAATTTCTTTCCTCATTTACAGCATTTTCATGACCCTTCTTTAACACTGTATGAAATAACAAAGCTGAAAACAGTTTCTTTGATTAAAGAAGGGATTTCTGAAGAATCTCAGAAGCTACTTGATACTGTGGAGCATTTTGTGGATAAGGAGCATTTGGAAAAGTAAGATAAAATATTAGTTTCTTAATCCATTCAGTATATATTTTTATTTTTTACTTTTTTTATAGTCACTGAATTGGGTTTAGTGGTGAGCAGGCAGTTATGATATAAAAGATCTAAGAAATCCATTGGGATTAAGAAGATACGTTTATTCCGGATATTATTCTTATATAACAATGTAAGTTACAGTGTTATAGATGTTCGGTTGTAAGAAAGTTTTGTAGAATAAAAGATTTAGAAAATTGTAACTGAGTCATTAAAACAAAACAACTTGTAGTTGTAGGTAGGTGATCTCTGATGAAGTGGTATATAAACTAAGTCTGTATGTACTCAGGTTTCTCTATGTTATAGATTATTTCCTGTTGCTTGGACTTGATTTTTAACCTGATTATGAAACAAAAACTTGCATTCACCCAAAAAGCAGGAATCTAGTTTTACATTTTTTTTTCAGGTGGGTTGAAGCTGTGGAGACTGTAGCAAATACACAATTGATCCCTGGATTAAGTGGCTTAAGGAATCATGAAATGTATCAAGGTTTGAATTTGTTTTTAATTGTAGGATGACAAAAATTCATACAATTGTTAAGCTTATTTGATATTTTTTAATACACATGCAATAAATGTAAGGGTAACAATATGAAAAGGTGTATTGCTTGCTAAGAATGATAAAGTTCTAAGGAGAAAGCAGGTAATTAGTTTATTAATGGTTTCCTAAAATATTCAGTGCAATTTCCTGTTTTTTTATTAAACAATATATATATAATTTATGATATGCTTTGTTTTGGCATTGATAAAAGTTTTATATTCCACATTGTAGAAATATTTTTCTACAATAAAGAGTAAATCACTTTATTTGTTTTTCTGCCTTGGGTGCCTATAAGCCATTTTTGGGCTCTTCATCATTATGGATGTAGTATCTTAACTGCTCTGTACTTGCTGACTAAAGAAGCTGAAAACTACTGTTTTTGAAATCACGAAGATGTATTTAGTTACCGCTGTATTTTTTACTTTATTTTTTAAGCACAATAGTAGCTAGACTATACTGTTGTTTTCATTATATCTCCCATGTTGCACAAGATAACTCTAAAGCTTCAGTTTATTAAATTTAGCTATTAGCTGTAGTGACTAGAATGGTGGCTAAAGCTCACATTATGGCCATACAGCTCACTCTAAGTTTTGTTAATAATTATAACCAAATTATAAAGCACAGTTCAAACGGCTGATTCCTAGAGAGATAATTGAAGCTCTACACTTGATTTTTGTCACCTTCATAGTTGTTATCCAGACCTTAATTGAATGGATTCTCGAAGGACTTGATTTTAATGCTGCTTTAAAACAACCTCAGGCTGCTTACAAAGTGCGTCACATGAAGGCTGGCATTAGACTGGCATCATCACTGTTCTGTACTGACAAGCATATTGTAGATAAGCTTCTGGTGAGTAATGTTGTCTATTTTATATTCAGGTAATTAAGTACATATATATTTTCTGTATATATTTTTAATCTATTAAGATTTCTTTTTTTTTAAAGCTAGTGACAGAAAGTTATTTTAAAATTTTCTATTACAAATTACTTCAGAGTATTTTTCTTATTTTATTCAAGAAATCTTCATCAAATTACACATTTTAGGTGAAAGTTGAATTTGTTATGTGCGCATATGGATCTAGATTAAAAAATATAAAAATTATACCTGTTTGCTTAAAAATTGTATAATTTATTTTGATGAAGATTTAACTCTCTGTTCTATTCATTTGTTCATTTTATATTGAAACCAAAAATGATTGAAAGTAAGACTAAACATGAACTAGTGGTTATTTATCATGCATGTTGTAGTGTCCAAGATTCAAGTTGCGATATGGTGATGAGCACCCTCTACAGTTTCAACTGTAGGGTATTTATAACTGTGACAGTAAGTCCCACTCTTTAGTTAAGAATAGCCACATATTAGGCAGTGGGTGCTGCTGGTTGATGTTCCTCCTCCTATTTAACTGTTCCAAATTAGAAATGGTTATGCATACACTATAAGGATCCCTGACCTGATTATTTAGCTTATCCATAATATGTAGTGCCATTCATTGTGAAAATATCAAATATTGGATGAATCTCAGAATAACTTCTGAACGTGACTTGAAGTGCTGCGAGTAAAATCATTTACAAATTCTGCAACCCTCATCCATCATTTTACGCAGCACTGTAGTAAAAAACAAATACATTCAAGAGAGCAGAGGTATTCATTGGTAATACAAGTGAAACAACTCTGTGGTATACCTGCCTTCAATTACAATAATGTTGCTATTTGGAACTTCTCTCAATTTAATAAACATTTCTGTATAATTTCTTTTCTCCTCTTCTTTCAGAACTCTTGAATACACTGAGTACGTAGATTGTCTATGGAACTTTCTACCATTATCATTCAGTTTTCCCTGGTGTATGACATGCATTTTTGAACATAAAACAATTAGCTTTACATTCAAAATTTGTGTCTACACTTAATCTTATAGTTCATACTTTGCACCATTGGATGTCCTTAGTAGAAGTAAGTATGATGTCCAGGGGACTAGTATTGGTACAAATGTATCCCCAACTGTAACAAATCAAAACTTAAGTACAACAGATACTATCTTCATGAGTGAACATTTTATTTCCTGTCTCATCTTGTCTACTTGCTAAAGAGGTTATCTAATCTTTATCTGTTGGGAATAGTGCACAAATTCTTTGAGGTAAACTGTTTATCGCACAATATATGCAAAATTTTACATGAAATTTGACAAATCAAGATATTGTTGTTTTTGATTAAGATCAAATCCTAACACCATGTTTATAGAAAATAATTTGTGGGTACTTCTATTAGATTAGAACAACAGTAATTAACTGCATGTATATAAACATAAGAATAGAGAAACTTGGTAAATTTGATATAAAAACATTGAAATTCAAAACAGTTGATAAAAAAATGAATTTTTCGATGTCAAAATATCTGTATTTGCAGCCACAATATCTTTAGTATCTAAAGCAGTTTTTCTCAGACTTTTCAGGTTTGCATACCATGTTTTATATACTTTTTTTAAAGTGCAACCCCAGGTCAAAGTTTTAAAAGAAAGCAAAAATTAGTATTTTTAGGACTTACCCACTGAAGAACATGTGGTGTGATTTTTTGAAGTACTTGGATTAAGTTAAGGAACCGATAAGCTAAAAAGAATAATCACATACAAGAGAAAAGCTTCACAATAACATTTTTGATTTATCAGTTATGGTTCTTCCTAACTTTTCAGTTTTTGTCTGTTTGTTTATTGTTACACAATAAGTTACACAATGGGCTCTGTGCTGTGTCCACCACAAAGGTCAAACCCTGAATTTTAGCATTATAAGCTCTCAAGGTTACTGCAGAACCACCAAGAGGCAGGTTCCTGTTTCTTTATTAATGAAAGGGAGATTTTGTTAATAACTTTAGTATTCTTTACAAAGAAACTCTCAATATCATAAAATGTTTTTATAGTGCCATTTGATTAGTAGCATTTATAAAGTAAACAAAAAATGGTATGAAATATTAGCTTTGACTTTGAGAAGAGGGTGCAAGATATGATTAGCTAATTAAAAATATTGTTGTACTTTTTATGTATTAGATTAAAATAAATTTTGAAATATTGTTTGATAAAAGGTTAGTAAAGTGAAGTAACAAAAAAATAAGACAAGATTTGCAAACTTAATATTGTATACATTTATAAAATCTAAAAGTAAGCCTGTTTACACAATTTATATAATGAGACTTGAGTTTAAAACAAAAATAATAGGCAAAGATTAATGTTTTTTTTACCTATTTATTGAGCCAGTACTACTGCATTAGTATTCAAGCAGTGACAAGAGTCATTCATTTTCTATGAATTTTTTTTTGTATTCTTTGATAAAGGAACTGGAAGTTCCAGCACACTTGTTGAAACTATACAGTCAGCCCTACATGACTCTGCCACTGAAACTGTTGATCATCAGAGCTCTAGATGCAGCAGTTTACACAGCTGCTGGGATGGATCACATTCTCCACCACCAGTGTAAGCTTCCACCACTAGAACAAGATGAAAAACATCTTTTCAATGGAGTTAAGGAAAATCCTAACAATTTATCATTAGGTAATAATATTTTTTTTCATACATTTTGTAGAACACTGTATAATTATAATTATGGCATGTCTTGGTTTTCGATGTATCTGTCGGAGTAGGTTTTCTTAATACTCTATGGATACATTGTTTATCATATTTTTCTTGCATAATATATAATAACTACATTGGTCAAGGGTGAGGAAGTCCTTTAAAAGCATGAATTTTAGTATTTCTATTGATGGTCATGGAAATAATGTAATTTGTTGCTAATTCAATGAGCCTCCTCCAGTGGACATTGCAAAATCAGTGGAACCTTTCTTGAGATCCATTGTCCTTGATTGTGGAACTCTCCTCAAGGAATTGTCATAGCGGTTAGACAAGATCCTCATCTCTTTACCAATGCTCCCCTCTTTTGTATTTCTGGGTTACATTTCTGAATTATGACATGACTACATTTGGATACAGAAGGAGAGTGCACTGCACATCAACATGCTTTAACTTTTTGCTGTTCATCAGGTCAGGTATGTTTTCATTTCCTTCCACTTTTGATAGACCAGTTGGTCATGATCTACTCTGACAATTTCATGGTCATTTCTTACATTAGTTGTTAAGGGGACATTAGTTCCAGGACTCTTTGTTTTTGAGCATTGGACCTACCTTTCTGGGCTCATTCACATAGGACTTGTCTTTTTGCTTGTTGTGTACTAGGAACTATGACTATGAACCTTGTTGTGGACCACCTCTCTTGGCTGGACCACATTCTATCCTTGGACTGGTCTCTACATACTAGGCCTGTTGTTTGAACTCCTCCCATCCCTGCAATACTTGTGGCTTTTTGCATTCCGGGCTAAGAGTATACCCTGGTCAAAATGAGATGCAGTCTCCCCATGGGTTTGCTCTTATGGAACCCCTTTCATCAGGTTTCACACTCCATGTGTTTACCCTTTGAGTGTTTTCTGAATGGAGTCCATCTAGGTTTAACATTTGCACCAGCCCCTCCACTACTTCAACATGGGATTCTATCAATTCTGTTTGAAGAGGTGAGTTATTACCTTGAAAGTTAACATTTTCCTAATCTGATAGCTGCTCACCTCTTCAAACATTCCCACCTGAACTTCTTACTTCCAGTGCACCTTTTTTTTTTCTTGCAAGTGCATAGGGGAAGTTACTGTTCATAGAAGTTGTTTCACCCTCCTATTGGTGGAGAGCTATTGTTGCATGATGATATAATCATGCACCAATGCAGTTCACATTAAACATGTGAATTTAGGTAATATCATAGGCATATGTGCAAGGAAAATAAAGGTGAGTATCAATTGGAAATATATTTTCATTATAGGAAAATGTTAATATTCATTATCTTAAGTGCTGAAAATGGTATTGCTAATGTGAAAGTGACCATAACAGAGAATCATTTAATGTATAATAAAGTTTCATTTTATGTATAGTCCTTTCATTGTACAACACTGTTAAATGTTTTTTAGAAAATAGCAAAGAAGATGCCGGGGAAGTTTTAACATCTGTTACGTGTTATCAAAGACTATTGGAAATAATGATGAAAAAGCAGGTAAATATGCATTTTATTCAATTTTTTTTATAGCTGTGAACTAAAGGTAGTGCAGTTTTAAACAGTTAGCAACATCATGAAATTTGTGCATTTGATAATTATTTTAATCAAATGACAAAGGGTTTAAAATATTAATTTAAAGATGAAGTCTTTAAAAATTTGACTTTGAAAATTTTCTATGTCAGATATGGTTAAATAATAACCTTTGGATCAAATGGCCCAAGGTTTGAGAGGTGATGCTGCTGAATATACTGTGCACTTTCACCTGTGGGTGCATTTTTAGAGTGACAATAAATCCTATTATTCAATTCAAAGAGCCGGGTGAAGTGCTTGTTTTAGCTGGTATCAACAGTTCAAAATAAGGAATGTTGTTACACTTGAACTCTAGGGATTAGTAATCTGTTCATTTAGTCAATGTGTTGCATAAGGTTCCTTTCAGGTATTAAAATACAATATTTTACAAGTTTCAACTGAAATTTGGAAAATTTGAAATATTTTTATTATCCTTTTCTTTTGATGTTTTAGTTTAAAAGAAACATGGGATTTATTTTATGGAATAATGCGCATTCTACTTTTTATTCAAGATTTTTTTTTTAATAGTCAACTCGTGCAACTGTAGCTGTGACGGCATTATTGAAGAAAATACACACATTTGAGGTTTTGTATACCCTAAAGCATTCTGTTGAAAGGTAAGACATTTGTTTGTCTTTTAAAGTATGAATACCTATAGAATCTTGTAACTGCTCCAATTAGTTGGTGTATTAGTAAAATTAAACTGTTTGCCCAAGAGCTCTGAGGTAGTTTGCTGTAGGAAGATTCATAAAAACTTAAAAAAAACAAATAAATAATTTAACTTATCCAGCACCAAAATGGATATCAAATGTAAGCACTTTTAGTATTCTTATTTCCTATCAGTTAGGGTTGGCATATCTAAATGCACCATCTATAAAATCAGTTGGTAGGGCATTAACCCAAATTTTCTTGGAAAAATTATGCCTCCAGTATTTTAAAAACACATATCATAGTTTTCAATTAGTCAAAAATTACTTATTGAAACAGAATGTCCTCAGTTTTGAACTGTTAACTCTTTCAGCTTGGGTTCGGTCCCTGGGACCAACCTCATAACCAGTTTGTGCTTGTTATAATTTTCATGCTATGACTTTTTAATTAGTAAGCGATTGTTAACAAAATTTGGCACATTATCAGTAAACATTACAATGCTTTCATATGCAAAATATCAAATTTTTTATGCATATTTTACGTATATTTCATGCATCAGAAAATTTTCAAATTTCACATACGAAATCTTTATAATGTCTAGATTAGTTATCTAACGTTTCTTAAGACAAAAATTTATATTTTATCTGTTATTTTCAGTAATGAATCTCTGTACAGGTTTGGTAGATTTGACTGATCTCATAACCACCATAAAACTTAGGAAATAAATATAAATTATGCCTCTTTCATTCTAGAATGAACACAGATTATAAGACGAAAACATGAATGTTTAGACTAAATAGCTCAAATTTTGTAATATTATACATTTTCTATATACTTATTTTTAGTATATTCACCTTTCAGCTGTGACTGGCTAACAATACAGAAGTTACAATAAAGCAGCACTCGTCTTACCATATCTAATAACATAAAACTGACCTTTGGTCTGTACAAAGTAACTTGTTTTAGTGTACTAGTATTTGTAAAATACAGTGACATTTCAATTATTATAAATTATAAATGTACATAGATTATTGCTATTTTGAAATAAGTTCTTAAAATTATTTTTCTTGAAACATAGAACAGTAAATAAAGAAGTAAAGCAAACAATTATCTCTTCTAGTTATGATCTTTATACTCAGTTGCTGCTTGACATAGGTTGCTAAGCCTTTAAAAATTTTGCACATGGAGGATGTGAAACAAAATAATTTTTTTTAGGTTTATATATGCATTTGAATAACTAAAAAAATCATAAATTACTACATCAATACCATAAAATTTGATTATAATTTATCAAACTTAGTAACTAAGATGTATTTT
>NW_013666026.1:375462-376079 GCF_000517525.1 Limulus polyphemus
ATGTGAAACAAAATAATTTTTTTTTAGGTTTTATATATGCATTTGAATAACTAAAAAAATCATAAATTACTACATCAATACCATAAAATTTGATTATAATTTATCAAACTTAGTAACTAAGATGTATTTTAGTCTACAAATATGAAATTTCGAGCAGACTAAAGACACAACCTACCTCTTTGAAATATTGGTTCAAAAGAAAGAAGTGGCATCCAAGCCTGTTAATTGGTTAAGAAAGCCACTAGGGGGACATTCTGATCTTCCGATTGGTTATTCATGTCATATATAGAAGTAAGCGTATTATAAGGGAGCGTTTCCAAAAATGGAAAGAGATGGGCAGGGTGCCACTGTGTTTGATTTATTATATGAGCAATATCTTAGCAAATAGAAAATATCAAATGTTCTTATTTTATATCCTAGCTTTCAACATTGTTAATTTGAGTTTCTAATTCATATGAAACTATAGACTTAGTATTTTGATTTCAAAAACATCTAATTTGAACCAGTGCTGCATTCAACATACCATGTGACACATAAAAATCAATGTTTAACTGTTATTTTAATATTTACTGTTAAATTAAGTAATTGACTAATGTATAGTACTAAAATTTTAATTG
>NW_013666026.1:377008-384755 GCF_000517525.1 Limulus polyphemus
CCCATGACTCGTCTCAAAATGGTTAAAGAGTGACAAAACATTCAAGTTATTGAGACAGTAACTTCTTTTCTTGACTGCTCCTTATTGTTAGCCTCCTCAAAGCACTTTCTTACAAATACTATTGTAAATATTAGTAGGAAATAAATATATTAATGAAAAAAGAATTATTGTAATTCTGTTGAGTTTGACTTAAGATATCATGTGGATGATGTTATTGCTTTGTATTAGCAAAATCTTCTCTACTGTATATTTAAGAAACTTTGTCTGTAACTACTTTTTTTGTTATAACCAAATGTAATGATGGAAATTACATTAATATACTCTTTTTGTTCAATCTTCTTGTAAAAAGTTATTATCATAATTAAATCATAATTAAGAAGAATGCAGATAACATCTTGTTTTTGTTAATCAATGAAAGCAGTTTCTTCCTGAATAAGTATTATTTGGAACCAGGGCTCTGCCCTCTTAGAGACTAATGTAAAGGATTTCTCTTATGACAGGGTGCTGGAACAGAGTGAAGAGTTGTTGGGAAATGAAAACTCAGAAGAACAGGTGGTAGAACCAGATGAAGAAAGCAATGCTATCAAAAATAATATTGCTCTGGAAGAAGAAATTTTGAACATTGTTAATGCTCTTATTGAGATAAATAGCATTTATAGAAATGCTAAACTGTTAATTGTAAGTAGCAACAACTGTCAAACGTCTTTGTAGTGAAATAATTTTTCTGGATTATTGAGACATCTGGATAGTTGAATCAGTCACTTTCAATACAGTGGATACTGTTAACTCTGTAGCAACGATGCTATCTTTTAAACCCCGTTAACCCCCCTCTGTGCATGTTACTAAGTTACTTTACTATATATGTATTTTAATGAAATTATTATTATCAAGTATATTTATAAGTTAGTTTTATATTATCTAAGTTTTATTCCTGAAACAGCAATTAAAACTGCAGTTTTTGCTGTCACATGATCCACTTGCTGTTACAATTCTAACTTTAAAAGCTCTTATTCAAGAAACTGTGAGTAGCTAATATAGTGTGTTGGTTCAAATGGTCAAAGTATACTTCCAGATGTATTTCTTTACCATCTGGAGACCTTTCAAGAATTTCTCCTTATGTGAAACATTCTAAATATTTCTAAGTTTATGGTCATCCATGCCCTTTTGCAAAGTCAAAGCTGTGTTGCTAAGCAACAGGTTGAAGTTGAATGGCATGCTTATAACCAATAGAAAGAGCAGATTTCCCACTATTAAGTTATAGCCTGAAGAAATCTCTAGGAGTGTGTAGGTCTGTAGTATGAGATAGAAAAGAAGCTTAGTCTATTGTTCTCTTGAGGGTTACATAGTGCTTGGCAAGTGTTGCTTGCCATATAGGTATTAGTTTGCTAGACAGTTAGATTGCATTTAGGTTTTATGTGTTATGTCTTAATTAATTATGTATTATTTGTGTTTTAAAATTCATACTTGAAAGGTTTATGATTTTTATATGTTTAACTTGCGGTGAAAATATCTAAGCAAGATGGTGTCATTCACACGTGTGAGCATTAGTGAAAGAATTTGTGCATGAGCATCGCCTTATAATAACAACAGAGCACCCTGGGGACATGTTAGTGTACCCGCATCATTGGAAAGGAAAATCAAAAATAAATTACAAGTGAAAAGATAAAGATGTGAAATTATACATATTAAAAAACAAGTTTCTAAAGACTTCTACAAAGAGCTAAAATGTATCTACATATTTCCATTTCTTAATTTTAAGCATTTCATTGCACTGTATGTTGATTCTAACTAGAGTTAGTGAGTGATCTAGTAGAGAAAATGGAAAATAAAATATAAATATTTACCTTAAAAACTTTTGATATTCATTTAGGAACTTCCAGAGATTATGCAAATGAAATGTGAAAACTGTAAGATAAGAAATAGTATTTTAAAACTCAAAATGAAAATCACATTGCGTGTGAACTATTCAGACTCTGAGTGCAAATAACTTCATTAAATAATGAATGTTTTATTATAAATAATAGAAAAAAAAATCTAATTTAAATTATTAATTTTTGGAAACTACATACTTTTAGGACACCTTTCATGTGAAGTTTAAAACAGTTTCATCCACTAGTTTGTTTTTTGTAAAGAACTTTCACAAGAGATACGTACCTACTTACAATGTAAGTAGTTCGTCATCATGGAGTTTATAAGTGTAAAGGTTCAAGCAATTAAGGGTGGACGTGCAACTGATAATTAAAAAGCAACTGTATGTAAAATAAACTTATCAGCTTGTTATTCTGTATGTCATCACTAACTATACAAATTGCATAATCTACGTTTTTCTATTTTCATGTAAAACATTATTTTTATCAAACCAGTGACTTGCAGAATATAAAATACATAGTCTTGGTCATATATAAAACAAATCATTTTCCAAAGCAGGATGTAATCAGTGTGCTTTTTAACTTGAATTTGCTTCTTTTGAAGCTTATTGCAGCTTTAAGCAAATAATGCATAGCCTCATAATCTCTTATAAATCACTGTTTTGCCCAAACTATTTTGTAATGTCTTTATAGTTAGATTGTGCTTTATTCAGACTGAGTGGCTGAACTGGTGGATTGCTATCAATGTCAGATTTGTTGTCATCACGCTCTTGAAGAGGCACGATGAAAATAATATTTTCAACCAACAACTTTTGATGAGTTTGGTTTTGCTGAGTTGATTTCGAGCCACTGATTAGCTGACATAGTCATTACCACCTCCAGCTAGTGGTTTTGAATAGCTCTTGCTGCTTCACCTACCAGTTTTGCCTTCTTTATTCCAAAGTGGCCTTTGAAACATTGCAGCCATCCTCTGGAGTGTCCAAACTCTGTTGTGCCAAGCTGTTATCCTAGTTGATTAGCTTTCTTAATAAGCATTTCGTCATTAGCACACACATTTCTTTTTGCAACATCACACATCAAAAGATACAGAGCTTGTTCCATGTTTGCATGCTTTGAATGTCTTGACCTTGTTTGTTGACCTCAATCTTCTGGAATATCTGTCCATTTTTTTTGCTACAACAAATGTCAGATATGGTTGACTTGCCGATGAGAACATTTCTTTCGACACTGAAATACTTACTGATGGTATCAAGACTTACACTTGGATTTGTTTTATATAAACAAAATTCATGTTTTAATGATGCAGATATTTCTACATATCTTTGTTTTCAAGCTATGTGACTTGACAGTAACATAAATCTTGTGAAGATAATTCTCAGAAAAACTGTGGTAAACCAGTACACATTAGTTAGTGAGTGTTTAGTGGTAAATAATTATTACCTCGTTTCCTTTTCTAATTGACTCTCACTTCATTCTTCTGGCCATTTGTAGATTATAGAATCATGTATCCTTAGGAATTGCTTGTTTACTATAAGAAACAGCTGTTTGGATTTGGAATGCAAATATTATTGATCAAATTTTCCCTTGTGAAGGTTTGTCTCTATGAAAAATCACATGAATTTTGAATAATTTGTATTATCAATGTTGGACTAACAAGGATTCACTGTACTTCTAACCAATTTGTAACCTGTGTGTCTGTGAGAGCTGTCACCACCTCTGTTCTCTAAACAGTTAGATTAGTATTGAGAGTATTGAAACTGACCAGATTTTATTTACAATTATTATGGAAGTTAGAACCTAAAAACTGATAAAGAGAAGTTCCCCCAGTCGTCTGTCTGTGCTGGTAGCAAGGATATGTATGGGACAGCAAATTTTGATATAAGCTAGAGTACATTTCTTTTAAAATTCAAGCAATTTCACACTAATTACAAATAAGTGACAATTTTAGATATTTGTAGTTCCATTCTTAAGAGTGTATTGATTGCTGTTTGTGTAAAAAATAAATAATGATTTATTTCTTTTTTCTTTTCTTCATCAAGAAAACTTAAAGAAATATTAACATTTATCAAAAAAGTTTGATGGAATTATCAAAAGGAAAAAGTTGTTACTGTGTTGCTGTTTTTTATTTTCTGAGTTTATCTCTTTAAATTTTTGTTAGAAATTGTAACAAGATTTATAGAAAACATTTAAAGCTCTTAATATTGGCACAATATAAGATACGGTACTTAGGTACTTAACATGATACAGCTGATTTTCAGAATGGGATTATTTAATAATTTATCTCTCATGTGCGAAACTAAACCAAATTCACAAAATGTTGGTGAAAAGTTGAGCTTTATCAACTTATTTTATCATAGTTTATGAAACTGTCATGGAAATATAAATGATGACATTTATCAGACATGCATACTTTTGTTGTTCTGTTTCATTTCTCGACTTGGAGAAACAGTAATGTACAACTAATGTTACTGATAATTGAGTGACTTGAAATTATAGGGTTGTGCTTTAAGGTACAAAATAATCTGTTCTTAATTTTTTTTAAGCCTAAAATCAAAATAACACATGTATTTTTAAGTCCTATTTATGTGAGTAATTGTTAAATCCAACTTTCTGTAGAAAGTAAAATTGTAATGTCTTGTTTTTATTTTTCAGACACAGACCTTGAGATGCCTTCCAGCAAGTACACAGTTCATGCTAGCAGAGGCACCTTTTGACCCATTTCCAGGATTGTTTCGTCTTTTTCGTGATTGGTATTGTTACTTTTTCTTATTTTATAATGGTAATAAAATGTTTGTTTTTTTGCAGCACAAATGTAACTAAAATGTTAGATTTGTTAAAAATATTTTTGTGAAGAGAAACTTCAGTAAGCTTATCATCATTAATTTATGTATTAGATGGATATGTTCATGCTAATTATCTAAACATCCTGTTTATGTCTGATAAGTTTATTATTTCCTTAGTGCTTAGGTAATATATTTAGTTTTTTTTCATTTTGATTTTTATAGTCATTACTGAGAATAACTACACTTTTAGTTTACTTAATTCAAGTTGTTAGCTCACTGCAAAGGCAAGAGCTGATGTTTATATAGTGTAATGTGGTATTTGGTTATTTTGTTACACATAAAAAGAGATCAGTTGTCAAGTGGTATTTGGTTATTTTGTTACACATAAAAAGAGATCAGTTGTCAAGTGGTATTTGGTTATTTTGTTACACATGAAAGAGATCAATTGGCCAAAATGACATTTTGCAAGAAAACATTACTTACATTATATAAACAATTAAGATATTAAAGCTAGTTTTATCAAAATGAGAATAGAAAAACTGAAATTCTGAAGTATAGCAGCATCATGAATTGTACAAAGCTCAAAATAATGGCTCAAACATTTGCATGCTTTCTAAGAATGGTCCCTTCTTTATCAGGAGGCTGAAAAGAGGCATATTAATACATACTAAGAATGATTATTTCTTAGGAATAATTGTAATGTCTTTTTTTACAGTAAATTGCTGGAGAGCTTATTCGTCTTGGTTTCGTGCCCATCAACAACATGTTACTCAGTTGTTATAAGGCTTGTAAAGGAATTTTTGATGAATGTGGTCCAGTCTAATCAGGGAATGATCTTCCTTCTGTCAGATACTGATCTTATCAATGGGATTCAGAGAGCATTGCTCCAGTTTTTGGTAAGAAAAGGGCTGATTTATCATCTCATTCTCCCTCTTTTACATGTATATAAATGTACACATTTGTGTCAAGCTGGTCTCTTGAAGGTTAAAAGCTTGTATTAGAATTTGACAATGTACTTCAACTGTTTCAAGTAATAAGTATCTATGTGGTATTAATCACTGTATTAAAAGTTTATATATTTCATTTTATCTGGCATTGAATGTGATATACTCGGATAACTAAAGTGATATTATAAAGGTTTCAAACCACATGTACAAGTATAATTAACTGCAATATTTTGTGCTTATTTAATGTAAATGTCTTTGTTAAAAAAGTTCTAATCTTGCATTAGTTTTATGTTTATAGTTGAAAGAAATTATTGCATTGTTAAATAATAAGTTGTTATTAAAAGTGTAAATTTTAATATTACAGTGGTTTTAAATATTTTAATTATATGAGTTGTTACATATGCAGCAAAACATACTGGAAAGACCTGCCATTTGTAAAGTAACAGTAAATTTTTCATCCTTTAAGTATTCTTTATTTAGTCGTGTTGCTTAGTAAGCTTAAGAAAACTGATTGTTCTTTGTTGTATCTGTATAATAAAAGCTAAAAAATATTTTCAACATTGAAGAAGGTATTTTTTGTCTGTTTTTAATAAAAAATATAAAAAATAGTTTAGAAATTCATGAAACTAATCTGATTTTGGCAAAACTGACCTTTGTATCCATGAATTCTCACCTGTTACAAGATGCTACACTTTGGTAACCATGGCTAAGGTATGGCTTGTTACAGATCTGTTACTGGATAGTCCTGGTGTCTAGGTTGGTCAATAATCCCTTTTTTTTTTCAATTCTATCAAGTACAAGGGATATCCCATCTTGGAAATTCAAAATATCTGATTCAAACACATCTTTATGATATGAGTGTATGAATATTTTGTGTCAGAAAAAGCTGTTACTCACCCTTCATAAAAGCTATCAGTTTTCAGTTGCATCACACTACCTATGAATTGTCAAACAATGTAAAAATGTAGCTCTTATACATCCATTCCACCAGGACTTTAGCTTTGCAGTTGTTGTCACATGATTTGCTGATTTGCATATTCAAAAGCATTTCATATAAGGTATTCAACCCTCTGTATCTAGTGAAGAATACCGTGAGGTACCTGACATCACTTTTGAAACATTTTGGTTTTCTACCTCAAATACTTCATTTATTAACATTGCTAATTTCACATACTCTTTTCAGAGTTTTGCTTAGAGCTGCTATTGAAACATGGGATCTTGCCACAATCTTTAGCATAGAGTTTACTCTACCAGCCAGAACGTAGATTTTTATATTCTTTTCATGCAGTGCTTCAGTTCTGAAACCCATGACTGGAATCACACTACTATTTTTGGGCATAGTACGACTGGCTATACTTTTATAGGCTTTATAATTTTCTAGCATTTTATGATTGTTTGGATGACAACCAAACTATCAACACAAAACTGCCCTCTGGTGAAAATTACCATTACTGTAATTATTTCCGATACTCTATGTATTTTATTATTAACTCTTAATTGTCATGGACATATGTTCCCCACTAGAGCACTGCCACTAGTTTAAAAATCTGCACCATAATGAAGAAAGGATACTTCTCCTACAAACTTTCCAATATTTGCTAGTTTTGTGTTTCAGATAAGTAATGAAGTATTAAAATGTGTTCTTTCACTTTTTTTTATCATGTATCTAAGAATAAATAGAAATGTTGTGAAGTAAGAAAACTGGTGATTAGAAATTGATATTATAATAGAATTGTAGAAACCTTGTTTAACAAGAATACCACAAAAGATAGAATTTTGTAACACTTCACCACAGATAATTCTTCACTTGAACTAGAATTTTAGATATGTACACAGCGTGGTCACAAGTAAATAGACACCATCTTTTCAGAAAAAATGAAATTTTTCAGTCGTATTCATATGAATTGATATATTTATAATTTAATTAATATCTAGTAGATCTTCCTTTCGCTTCGTGGAGTTCGTTGATCCTTTGGGGCATCATGAGAATCATCTCATTAATTTTATATTGTGGGATTTTTGCCCACTCTTCCTTCAAAACTTGGAGTAGATCGCTCTTCGAAGTTGGTTTTTTGGTTGTTTCTTGACTTGCCAGTCGAGTATGGCCCAGACGTTTTCGATGGGGTTCATGTCAGGAGATTGGCTTGGC
>NW_013666026.1:385433-388641 GCF_000517525.1 Limulus polyphemus
TCTATTTACTTGTGACCATTCAGTGTACATTGAGTATCTTGTGTTATTTTTGCTTATTATCATCTGTTAGTAGTGCAGTGGTTGATAGTTCTATGATAGATTATTAACTGCAGCATTTTGAACATGCATTTTCAGGATGAAGGACGAGATGATTCAGCAGATGAGATTATTGCCCAGCATCTTGGTCTTCAACTTGTCTATCGACTACAGGTCCTTCAGCTTGTGGATCTTCTCCTAGCTTTTCATGCCAAAAGTAAGCTTCTTTTTTGTTCATAATATAATTTACTTTTAAAATCTAATGGTGAACATTACTACTCGTTAGTAAAGGTTTTTCTTCTTGCTTTGTATTATATAGAGTATACACATCACAGAATCTTCTGTTTAACAAATTCAAAAACCAAATTTACCAGTTAATACATTTTCTAATGATTTTCATCATTAAAAAGAACATAAAAATTTAGTACCACATATAATACAGAAATACGTGTAGATCAGCTTCATAAACAGTCAAAAGAAACTTGGAGTTTACAAGTTTTTTTTCCAGATATTTTAACACTTTACTAAATGAAATAGAATTTTTCCATTGAGGAGTAATTTATAACATACCTGATTCTCTCAAGTTTCAAAAATGAAGTTACAACTATTTAGGAATAAAATTCAACATTTTTGAGAAGTACCATACAAAATTGCATTTTTTAATATGAAGTAAGTATTAAAAAAGGTACAAATTAAATATTTGAATATATTTCATTTATTGAATTAT
This sequence comes from Limulus polyphemus, assembly GCF_000517525.1. Lineage (NCBI taxonomy): Eukaryota > Metazoa > Arthropoda > Merostomata > Xiphosura > Limulidae > Limulus > Limulus polyphemus. The sequence goes on from NW_013666026.1 coordinate 386,197, forward strand.
TTTGTGATCTTATAGGTAATTCAAAAGAAGAACTTGATGACCCTGAAGCAGTACATCTTCTTCACCAACTGTACACCATGATGTTTACTGTTGCTGGGAAAACTGCCTTGGTCCATGTTTTAAGTTTGGAACAAAACTTGGAGGTTCTAATACCATTTGTTAAAGTTACAGGTAAGTATTGATATACTAAGAATTTTTTCCTTGCACTTTAGCACTGGTCCTGCCATCTATAATTAGTATTTTTACCATTTTCTAGTCTGCTTTCTTTATATAACAGCATCTGGGCGTGGTAAACTTCAGTTATAAAACCTTTAGCCAATCCTAGTCAAAGGTGTCAATTTCAGTACTATGTTATTTCAGTTCCTGTATTTCACATTTGACAAATCATAAGATGATAAGCAAAGCTCGTGATGAAACTTTGTTCTCTGGATTTTACAATATGAACGTGTGTGGTGCTTATTATAGTAACTGCCATTTTATGTAGAGGTTGTATTTAGTAATGGTCAATAGTACTTTTTTATAAGCCTTAGAAAATTTGCTCCCGAAAAAAATTGCATGGAATGTGTGTGACTTTTATGATTTTTGTATAGTAGCTTAAATAATGCTATATCGTATATCTACTAATATTAATCATTATGTTGAAAAATTAACTCAAAATGTATATGTTTTTAGGAAAGAAGTTGATCCACAAATGTTAGGGTTAAGATTTATTGAGTGGTGAGTGCATGGCCATGAATTAGGCTTAGCATTTTGAACTGAAAGAGTTTGATTTTTATATTCTTTTACATTTAAATTAGCAGTTTGAAGTTCAATAATTTAACATAATTTTATATTTAGTTCATAATATAAATATGATTCAGTATTTAGAATGATAACCTCGTGTGATTTGTACGCACTACTATTTTATATTTTTCCTTCTTACTATCTTTACTTGGTAATAAGACCCACACTTCTTTTGGTGTTGCTTTATAATTAAAACAGTCTAACTGATATATAAAAAGCTTATTCTGATATTTTGCAAATGGTTTAAAACTCAGTGTGCAAGTGACAACAATAAAACCCATATATTGGTTGTGAAACATACTAAACACATTCTTCTCAGTAATACAGGGGAAGCTGTGACATTCTCACAGTTGGGGTGTCAATACACTAAGAGCTTAAGTTTCGAATTCCAATATAAATCTTGCTTATAATGAGAGGAATATGACCAGGACTAATCTTTTAAGTGCTGTAAAGTGATTTTCTTTGTAATTTATGGTGTCTGTAATGTTTGGTAATCTCTTATAACAGGATGTATCATGTAACTTGGGTCAGACCACCTGTACTGTAAGCTATTACATACATTCACTAGTAGTGGCAATTAGTTTTGTCTGTATAGTGAAACAACAAAATAAACCTAAATTACCTTTTTTTTTCTAGAATGACTTCAAATTGTAACATAAAACTACATTCATTTATCCTAAGTAGCTCTAAGTTTGTAACAATATACATCTATTTATAATGAAATTTGATTATTTTATTGCCTTTTGAACCGTGTCTAACTACTACATGCACCACTATAAGTTATAAATCACTCGGGGAATGTGCAGCTCATGTTACGCTATCGAATTATATTATCCACGAACTGCTCACATACGTGCCTTGTGAACTATTTTAATTATGTTATTTTTATTACTTATTTTATCTAATCTAGTCTTAAATAACTTAAAAAGATCAGCATTTTTAGATTTTAGTTACTTTTACAATAATAAATAAAGAATATATATGAAAAACAAGAAATAAAGTACTTACCTAATCTTATTTCTTGCTATTGGGTTTTGAAGAGAGTTAACCCTAATTATTTATACTATGGATAGTAATGCACTTAATAATTTTTATTTAATTAAATAATGCACCAAAGAATATAGACTAATAACATGCGAAAAGTCAACAAATTCACTTACCTTTTAAAATTTTCTTGGCTTTCTAACTATGCGACAAGAGCCGTTACAAATTCATCCAAGCTAATCGTTAATTTTCCAATGGGAACAATGTTGCTACTCTGAGTGAAATTGAGGATTACCTGTTCAGAACACAACATTATACAATACGTCATATGATAGATGAAAACCTATTGGTTATAGCTAATATATAATGAAATGTAAGAGAGAACTATCAACGAATTGTGAAAGAGAGGATGTGACAAGCAGGTGTGGCAGGAAGGGTCTGATTTTTATTTGTTAGCTCTGTAACCAAACAAAATTGAAGACTATAAAAATTATGGTTTGTCTGAGCAATAACGATTTTATACAGAGTAATTTTGTACATTTTCGAGGGGTGATGGATAAAATAGGGATGATTACATGCTAAGACAAATTGTGTCATGTGGAAATTCAGGATTTTATTAAATATTCCCTTGTAGATTTAAGAACTTAAACATTGTATACTGTTAAAATATGGATTATT
>NW_013666026.1:389641-396852 GCF_000517525.1 Limulus polyphemus
AAAGAAATATAGCAAGACTTGCATTGGCTACGCTGAAAGTTAGTAGCTGGAAGTGATCGGGTTAAAGCTTTTATATTAATCTCATGATATATATGTGTTGCAGATCATTCATTATTAATCATTCTCAGTTTCAGAAAATATTCAAATGATCTTATTTCAGGAGGAGCACACGCTTTCAGTGTGCCTTTTTTTTTGCTGTGAATTAGAGACCATGCTGTGTTCATTATAAAGTTTGTATTTTTATGAACTGATGGCTTTACATTACCAGGTTATTAATAAAGCTAAACCTAAGATTGTCTGTTAAAGCTGTGACTTCATTCAGTTCATAAACTAATTCTTCTTTTTTGTGAGATATTCATTATTAGATATAGTTAAGGTCTTAAGAATTTGAATGAACAAATACATATTGTGAATGGATATGTTCCTGTGCTTGTGGTTGAACTAACATGAACTTGATAAACCAATATTTCATGTTTTCAGATAAATATTTTTTGTTATTAAATATGAAAATAAAATGTAGTAACCTACATTTAGGTTTCAAGATACTTTGAAACTGAATATGAGCATAAACTGCAAGAATGAGTTTTATGAATACATGGTAATTCATATCCATTGCTACTTTCTACTAGTATGTGGCTTTACAATTTATAAGGAGAGCTTTAAAATATAACCTTTTAACTGATTAGGGATGTTTTTTCTATAAAGAAGTTTTTTTTTTTTTACTAAAAACTTTGCTTTGCTTATAAATGAAATTATCAACTCATATTGAGTTATGCCAGTAATTTTTAAAAACCTAATCAAGACTGATATATATATTGTTTAAGAAAAGAACATAAGTTGGTTCATTATATGATTTTCTACTTAAAAGTATTATGGATAACATAACAAGTTTTTAGATTTTTTTACTACCTATTCATATCACAACTGTAGATATTAGTTAAAACTATTTTTATAGACACAGCATCATTAAACACTAGAGTTGAATATACCATAACAGTTGTTATTTGTAGTATTACCACATGCTAGAAAATGACTATTTTGTGTGAAAAAATTCATACATTTTGTTCCAGTATTCGTTCATTTAAAGCATTTTTTGAGTATATAATGTGGACTAGATTATATTTTCAGGGATAAGGACAAAGTACCGGATTACAAAAGATCAAATGTTATCAATAGTGCATTTTGTTGTTATATAGTGTGTTCTTCAAAAATATGCTTGCAAATTTATTAACATTTATTTCTGGATGTGTTAAAACTCCTGTCACATCTGTGTCTTGCAGTCATGATAGCGCCTTTGCTGCTCTGAAGGAATTCTAGTATACATTGTAATAGAGGCTCAAGATTGCCTATGAAACACAAATAAGCAAACTCACACAAACAAATATGTGAAGATAAAGGCAAAAGCAAAGCCAAGTACAGAGGAATGAAATCGAAGTGAATGCGACATAATTGTTTCTTTAAATTTGAAAACCAATATTAAATATAATCTTCCCATAAAAGAGATTTTTGCAAACCTAAGCCATGATTTATCTCAGACCAGTTCAGTTGTGAATTCATTCTAATATAGTTGGAAAATTTATTAATAGTTAATGTTTCTGTCATATAAGGAGTTTAAAAAAATACTAGATCTGTAACTGTGAATTTTAAGTTTATTTTTGTTTGTTTTTTTAATTTGTTCAGGTCAAGAAGATTTTGATGCAAAACTCAGCAAATCTGTTTGCTCTGGGTATTCCACTGAGCTATTACTCCTTCCTGTTCGATATTATGAGAGTATTGGCCTGCTAGAGAAGTTTGCTGATATTTTCTTTGAACTAAGCCAACAAGGTAACTTTGTTTTAGTAATATATTCAGATGTAATGGTTTCTGTGTTGTTTATTTTCTTTTGGAATTAGCTCTTGCTTAGTTTATACTTTAAAAGCTGGAAATCACCTTCTCTATTACACTTAGAAGATATAACAAGTAAAAAGCATTTTAAGTAAAGCTATATTAAAAAATATCTAAAATTAGCTATTGGGAATAGAGAAATTGAAATGTCTGTTCTTTACAATAGTAATTATTAAGAGTTTCTTTCAACCAATATAATTCAAGTAGGTAAGGGTTTTGAACAATACCTATCAAATTAACCTTAGAATACATTGATAGCATAACATTGATAATAAATGAGATACACAGTTGTAGAAAAAAATTAAATCCTTGTGTTACAAGACTATTCGATGACGAGGAACCCACTTTAAGACTAATAATGCTTGGAGATGGCTTGAATAGGTAATGAAGAAAACTTTAATATTAGTTTAACATGACAGCAAATCTACAATGTTTCAACAAAACCTTGTCGAAACGTTGTACATTTGCTGCTATGTTAAACTTATATTAAAGTTTTTCTTCATTACCTATTTAAGCCATCTCCAAGCATTATTACAAGACTATAGTAACAAAGTGTAGTATTTTCTCATTCATCTTTAAGAATATTGTAATATTTAATTTATTCATTCATGTGTCACCATAATCAACTGAATGAGAGCAGTAAATAAATATAACTTATTTTAATAAATGTTTCATTCTAATTTGACTTGTTTACTTAAGGGAGTGACATTGTAGTTTGGTTGCAAGTATACAGTTTTTCTAGTATGATATGAATAGCTGTTTTTGTTAAATAATAGTGTTTTCAAAAAGGTTAAAACAATTCTTATTTTGTAGTGGCTTTAGAAAAAAACAACATTCTAATAATCTTTTTGTTTTATGTATCAGTACTCCAATATATACAAAATGTAAATACTTCCAATTGGTTGTAATTACTTCTTTCATTTTAAACTGTACCCTGAAGAAAACCTTTGTAATGATCAGTAGTAAACACACTAACTGGTGCAGTAAGTCCTTTCTTTTGGTACAGATAACAAATTTTCTTCATGAAAAAATGACCTTTTAAGATTTTTTCTAGCACTTTCTAAAACTAGGAATTTATAACAACTAAATCTGTTTGTCAGCTCTAAAACATTTTAACTGGTAATTAATTGATGACAAATATGTAAGAAACATTTTAATCTAATTTTTACTTTCTGTGATGGAAATGTGCTGCTGTATATTAGATTATTATTAAAGATTAGCTGTTGTCACTGTGTTTAGAGCTTGTATCTATGGTGATCAGGTGAATAGCAACAAAGCGGTGTTTTAGTGTTGTTGTTTTTTATGCTTAGATATCTTTTTTGAAAATTTTGAACACCTTAATGAAATATTCTTAATAGCTTCTATGTGTTATAATAATTGGATTTTATATTACTACACTATAATATGGAAAATTTTCTTAGTTCTTGTAACTGTTAATATTGTATAACATATTTTAAATTGGTAGCTCTACTCATACTTAAGTGACTTTTGTTGTTATTTAATTTGTGAAGCACATCAGTACATCATTTATTGTTTTCTTAATATAATTTTATATAGAGCCAACCCCAAAGTTGCATGAACTGGCTTCCTGGATGGCCCCTACCAGAAAGCTTCCTGGATATGGTTATGAAGTCGTGGGACAACTGATGGGATATATTAAGAAATACACAGATGAGGCAAGTTCTTTACCACCAGAATGTATAACAACATTACGTATTCTACAGCATTTGGCCATAGCACCATCAAAAGAACAAGGTATTCTTAAGTTTTAATTGTTTTTAACTGAGGGTATGATTCTAATAAATTATATAATTTTTCTCAAATGTCTAACCCTGTGCATGACTTGTGTACATGTTCTACACCAAATAAATTGTAGAATTGCTACTGAGACCACAAGTATCATATTGATAATAGAAAATACGAAAAAGTATTGAATATTTGAAAGAATCAAAATCTGTCAACAGAGAGTGTAAAATAATTTTTTTATAATATACTTTGTTTCTTATATTTCAACTATTTATTTTACTGACACAAACTTTTTGTGAAGTGTTTCCACAAATTCTGTTGTAGCTTTTGTTAATTCTCTGTATATAAACTTAGTCATTTTGACCAAACATATAAACTGTATGTAACCATGAAACTATAAATACTATAGCTTTTAATGCAGTAAAAGTACAAGTCTGTTATAAACAAAAAAATCAAATTCTTTAATAAAGTATTTCTACAAAACATTTACATCTCAATTTATGAAGCCTTTACTGAATCAGTTCAAATACAAGGTGATTTTCATGTTAAGAACCAAAGTACTTTTTTTTCATCTTAAAGTTTGAAAATTTCATTTGTAACCTCTAGAGCATCCTAAATGAGTATCAGAAGTTTTTGTCAATAACATTTTATATTTATCTGTTACTTTTTCTACCCTAAAAATAATTGTGCCAGCCTCAGTCAATTTGACTGACCTTGTAACCGCTATGTAACAAAAAATGGGAAATAAATTTAAATTACCATTCTTTCTTTCTAGAATGGCTGCATATTATAGCAGGCAATTACATACCATTTATTTTTACAGCCAAAGCTAATAGATTTTTCATTTAGTTTTATTGCTTTACCATTGCACTTAGACCTTCTCAGTGCATGGCAATAACTCATTTATTACACTGGACAGCTTTGAGTAAACAAATAATCAGTTACACAGTAATTTCTCATGCCACTGAGCACAAGCTATGGAGTATTTTGTTTATTTAATTTCATTTAAGTTTTCTTGTCTGACTTAATAAGTTTCTAATTTTTACAGTTTAGTTACTTTTAAAACAAAAAATAAAAAAATGGATGTTTCTGAAATCTTGTCTTTTTCCAGCTTTGTTTTTAGTAACAATAGTGTGATCTTAGAATTTGTTTTTTTTAATTCAAATATGCAGCTTAGAATACAAAATACTGCTAGAAATATAAAATAAAATGTCTTAAAGCTAATATTTATTTAACTAAGCTAAATGTAGGTTAAATAATATTCATACTTGGTCAAGCAGAATTCCACTGTTTGAAAACAAACAAAAAGGATGTCTAACTGTTCAAAATCTGTTATCTCAATAGTTCCAAGCCCGATTGCATTCAGTAAATTGAAATCTTCTCTTTTTTTTATTGGTTAGAAACAATCCAATAACAAATTTAAGAGAGGATTATTTACATATTTTTGTAAACAGGATGTATTTGTAAGGGTGTGACATGTGGTCTACAGTTTATTACTTATACCTCTGTGAAACAAAAGCTTTGTCACTACAAGTTGATAATTTAGTTTGGATATGTATAGTATAAGTGTAAAATTCCATGGAAAGCAAGGTCATTTAAGAGTAGAGAAAAATCTGAAATGGGCAATTTGGAATGAAGAAGTTCCATTTGAAATTAAGAAATTGAAATTTATATAACATTAAAATTTGAATTATAATCTATGTTTCGATTGCAAGTCTGTTGAGATGCATCAATAGTGAAGTAGTTTAATTACATTTTGAATGTAACTGTAAAAATGGTTGTGATATGTGCAGTTTAACCTACCCTTATCCAGAGGGTTAATATGAACATCAGAATGCCTGGTAAGGATAATAAAGTAACAGAAGTTCCTGACTTTTGACAGTTATCCCATATAGTCTAGAAATTATTATGAATATAAATCAGTAATGCAGTTAAAAGCTGGAAATAAACATCAACTTGTATATCAGTGATTTAGTTTGACCTACTGAAGCTATATCAATTCTAGCCAAAAGAAATTATTCTCATATCCTTCTCACTACAGTGTTCCACTGTGTAGTGTGTACAGAAAGAAAAAAAAACGTTTGTTTAAGTTTAATAGTACTGTTCTAAAATCTCAGTATAATAATTTAATTGCCAATAGAAATGTGTTATTGTTATTCTTTCTAAAATGCTTGTAATTGGAATGTAATGTACTTGATCAGCCAGCTTTCAAACAGACATTTGGTGACTTGTGTCATTTGAACTACAAAAATTATTGATTAGAATAATATCTTCTTTTTTTTTTTAAGATTGTTCTGGTAGAGTGAAAATAATTATTTTGGCATGCTTTTATTCTAGCTTTCTAAAACCTGAAGTACAGTGCATATTATAAAAATATAAAGTTCCAAAAATGAACTTTGTTTCATAGGAACATGAAACAAGTAACTTATGATTAGAATACATTGTAGTAAACAATTGGGAAATAAATATGGAAAAACAGATCTATTAATTAATAATTGACTTTAAATATTAAGTTGAACATTTGCTATTTCATATGTTAGAACTGAGATTTTTTCTATTTACTCTATATAGCAAGAGAACAAAAAAGGCTGAATCTTTTCTTTTTTGTTTCATGTTTAAATCAAAGGACAACAAGAACTTCGGTATAAGTATGTTATCATTCAGATCTTTTCTAACGATGGGATGTCTGTTTTCTTAAGCATGTTGCAGGTAAGATATCAGCAAGTTTATAAATTATTCAATTTTTTTTACAAATAGCATAAAGAATTTGTTACTTTTAAAAAATTAATCTCTATTTTGAAAGTTACTCCTCGTTTCCCCTAGTACAGTATATATATCTTGTATTCAGAGTACAGAATTTATATGCTTCTATGCCTTCATAGTCACAAGAAAGTTATAAGGGTTTGTAGAACTTTGATTAAATTGTGTGGATTATGTACAAAGTATACATGTACCTAAACTTTTCCCTTGTCACATACAATAAATAAAAAGTAGCCAGTTTTTACATTAAGTACTTCATAAAGTTTATAGTAAAATAATCAATATTATCTTCTTGAATTATCTAAATAAAATTTTTAATTTCAGAAAATATGCAATGTCTTTTTGAAACCCTCTCACCAATCTACAGCTTTAGTTGGCCACCAGGGGTCCATGGTTGTGGCAATTATAAAGCCAGTGGTGTATATCCTGCATTCAATGTTGAGTTATCTGATTTCATGTCAAGGACCTGATGTAAGCTTAAATGTGAACATGTTATACATATTTATAGTGATATAAACAGTCATTTAAATATTCCATAACTTGAAGTAAGTGACAAAGAATACTTTTTAAAGACTGTTTAGTCTTCTAGGTTTTAGATATTATTATTTTCAAATTTTTTCATAATACAAAAAAATCTAAACATTCTCAAAAAATTAAGACGTTTAGAATTTGGAGAGAGGCCGGAATGCTCACCATATTACTATTTTTCTTACTTTGTGTTTTATAATTGTATTATTTGTTTGTTTTTCATGTTTAGTTTAATTTTATGTTGACTTAAAAAAATGATTTTTTAAGGTAATATATATATATATATATATTAC
>NW_013666026.1:397805-399236 GCF_000517525.1 Limulus polyphemus
TATATATATTACATACTTTATTAATGAATAAGTCTGTTTCCAATTTAGTTTAAGGACTTGACTGCTCTACCTGTATTGTTACCTGTTCACACGCTAATGAGCTTTGTTCCTGTTTCTTCATTCTCTTACCCATTGGCTCAAAAGGTAATGATGAGAATTGTGTGTTGAAAGATCAAAAATATGATCAAGAAATTTCACAACTTTTAAATATATAATTAGAAAAGGTATTAAAATACTTTATACAGGCAATCTTTCTCTTAAATATTTTTGTTCTCAATTATACAAACAAAATCATTTTTAAACAACACAAATTAAAAAATTGTTTTAATTTTTAATGTATTGTTAAATCATTATGATTTTAAGGTCATAAAGAGTTCATAATTATTATTTATTTTCCATGCATATCATACTTTCTTAATTACCATCTATATGTACTCAAGTTTTAGTTCCCATCTGAAAATTTTATGATAATATACACTAAAAGCAAGAACAATAGTAATGAAGTATATACTAATTCGGTATCTGAACATTCAACATTTGTAATACACATTTTTTTAACTTATAAATATAAACACAAATAGTAGGTCCACAACAGTAACTCTTATATGAAAATAAACCAGATTTAAGAACTTTGATTTTGAGATTCTTTTTTGCTAATTTTGACAATTATTATTCTTATGTGTTGTAGGTTCAAACAAAAATGATTGAAATTCTCCTGGCATACACACAACCAAGTTTAGGCTCTGAAGAGTCTGAAGAAGGTAAGTTTGTGTACTGAGAAAATAAAAGTTTATCAAAAGTTGTAAAAATACCATGATTTGGAATAGCTTTCCATGCAAAATATATCAGTAAAAGTATATAAAATATAAGTGGCAGGACTTTCCAAACTGTTGGATATCCTTACAAGAAAATAAGTATTTAGTATGTGATAGACATATAAACTTTGTTGTCAAAAATTAATTCAAGAAACTGTTTTACAAATGTAGCCGATAATAGTAATTGTCAATATGGAAGCTTGCATAGCTAAACTTCTTGGTTTTTCCTTCGTATATGAAGCTACAGCTTCTTTCATGACCTAAAGGCTACATTTTGGTTAAATGTTGCTTTAAATTATCAGAACTTGGACTGAAAGAACACAAAATACATAATTATTTTAAGCTGTAGGTATTAACCCAAAGAACAGGATTTTATTATTAAGTCCACACAAGTGATTTAATATTCTGAATAATTTGACCGATGGTTATACCAAAAAATGTATGGAAATAGTTAGGAGTAAATATATATATATATTTAAACAACTTGTTTGATTCTACTACTGTATTTTTCGGTGTATAAGACACACTTTTTTACCCCAATAAATGTTGTATACACCGAAGGTATGAATAATGCATATGTATATATACGATATACACAAGCCATGTGTAAATATAT
>NW_013666026.1:400173-446368 GCF_000517525.1 Limulus polyphemus
AGAACAATATATACTAATTTTTAAAGTATCAAATTGAATTTTTGTTCAATAAAAATCTTTTTCCCAAAAATTTTGTCTTCAAAATAAGAGTGTGTCTTATATTCTGAAAAATACGGTAATTGTAATATCTTTAGCAGTTTTATTGATAGCTAATTTTAAGAATATTGTTATCAAAAACAGAAATAGCCTTGTACACAAAACATATTATTGTTTTATATATGGAGATCTGAGTACATTTTACTTCACCACTGTTTTACTTTGTAGCCCTGAATAAAAGTCTTTGGACCCAGATGATTAAGGAACTGATGGTCTATACTTTAAAGTCCCCAGGCACTTATGTTTCTGGTCTGATCATGCTGTCAGAACTTCTTCCACTACCTCTACCTCTTCAAACAAAAGAGGTAGGATTATTGTTTATAATCGACTTTATATTAGCAAGAAAGCTTTGAAATATGGTTTAGTTTGCTAACTTGGTTCAGCTTCAGACAAAAGAGACAAAAGCCCATTTATTAAATCCGTGTCACAAAAATGAATATCCTTTTGGTTAAATATATTCATTTGTGATGTTAGAATTGCAACTGATGATTAGTTTTGTAAAACTATTATTGCTTTTACAGTTTGATTGTGATAAATTAGTGATGCTCTGAATCACATTTAATTTTAGTTAGATGTCCCAGTGAGATTAACTACAAGTTAGTTTTACTGTAGGTTTGGAAAGAGTTCCAACAGATTTAGTTATTTACTAATTTTGTTATAATCTACTGGTTACTATAAGCAGTCTGGCATATAATATTATTATAATGGCTTCATGTAAGTTATGCAAAAACTTCTTTATGATTTAATGATATAACAACAGCTTATCTCTTTCTTATTGTTATTAAAACTTATAAATTTTCTTTAATTGTAATCTTAGAATTGTAGTAGAATAACACTTATGGAATAACTGTATGTAATCCTTTGTTGTCATAAACAGATTTTTCTAAACTATTATGCTAAATTATTTGTGGGTCCATAATTTTGTTGGTTACAGGGTCATGAAAGACATGTACAATAAAATTTAAACAAAAATAACATCATTATTGCATTTAATCCCACAAATTGCTACTGTTGTGTGGTTTCGTATGCATTTTGCTTAGAATATGAGTGATCTCATCCAATTTTTGGTTGTTTCTTTACAATGAGCATTGGAAAGGTAAAACATTTGTGGCAGTGACTATTGAGGCTAATTGCCATACATTATATAGCAGGTAAACTCGTGTTTCGTGTACAAAGCATATTTAAACTTTAGGCCTAATTGTTGATTTTTAGGTGCCTCTTGGAATTTGTATTGAGATGTAATAGTATTGCATTAATCATAAACCACAGAAAAGTAAAGAATTAATTTAATGTGTTTCCTTGCATGTTTGTTTATGTTACTGAAGTATTGTTTTTAAAGTTAATGTTATAAACATCGTAGTTTTACACTTGTACAGAACAATGTACATTAAACATCATTCACTTTTGCACTTATATAAACATGAAAGCACCACCTTATAATTAGCCAATAGGAGTACTGGATTTCCAAGTGAGCTAGCACACATGCACGTATAGACTGACCGACACACATTTTTATTTTAATTACATAAATTAACACGTTTATCATTACACAGAAATAATAGTTTATTGTAAATAGACCAAAAGAACTACTTAATCCTCAAATTACCAACTTTCATTTATACCATTCAACAGTAATTTATGTAATTTCCTTCATTAATTTTCAATGCTCTACATGTAGCACATTGTACAAAAAACAATAATTACAGGTTTCAGGTAATATACAAATGCAATTTAGACATATGTACACACAGGAACTTATAAAAAGAAACACATGAAAGCAGTTGTTTTACATTTCTTGATATCATAATTTTAAAAATTCACTATTTTGTAACTATTATATCTTTCCAACAATCTCAATATAGGCGCCTAAAAATCGACAATTAGCCCTAAAGATTAAATATGCCTTGTATGCGAAGGAGTTTACCCACTAGGGGAATACAATATTACACCATTTATGTTATTGATGGTAGTGGACCCAATGCTTTGTTAATACTTTAGGGAGAGTATAAAAGAGCTGATGCCATAATGGAAGGAAAAAAGAAAAATAAATGAAATAGTGACGAGTGAAGACAGTTGATTTTTAAATGTCTGGATACCATAATTTTATAAATTTTCTATTTTGTAATGTCATTTTATCAAAAGTTCAATCAAGAACAAAATCTCAAGATCTTAGTTAAGAATGGTAATTACCCATAAAGACAAGGTGTTTATACAAAAAAATGTTGTGTAAAGAGATGTATTTTGCTTATAGTCATTCCAGTGTTTTACATTTCTTTACTTTACATCTAAATACAAAAACTCTATATTCTGCTTAGTAGGTTTTTGTTTCATTCATGTCCATCTACATAAATACAACAACAGCATTACTTAAAGGATTTATTTATTTAAAACATATACCTTTTTCATATGTATAGTATTCCATTTAATGATGCTGCATGTGTGAAAAACATTGTTGGTCTTTGGCTCATATGACACAGCAGACGCTTTGAATGAATGAGGTCGAGGATTCAATCCCATCTATATCCATTTTTAATTTTTTTTACTAGACAATGTTTCAGTAGTTAAATAATTTTAGTACATACATCGTACATGAAGCATGACTTTATTCCTTAGTTTTTTTATTAGTAATGTAATATAATTCATCAGTTATAGTCAATTACAGTTTTTAATTGAATGATGATTGTTCTGCTGTAAATTAATAGAAAATATTTTTCTTCTCAACATAAAGCCACTAAATCAAGAAGAAGTGACTCGAGCAGTCAATAACAGAAAATTATGGAGTGCCCATCTTCATGCTCTTAGTGATCATGTCCAAGAAATAATATCATCATTGGCTGGTTAGTTGTAGATGATTTAATCTTCTCTCACACTAACTTTATCAACTTGTAAATTCAAGTTTTATTTTTAACAAATTTTGTTTTCTGCAACATTTTAAAAAAACCACTAATTGATGGTGCTTTAACTCTCTCAACATGGGCTTGGTTGATTTGACCAACCACATGACCTCTTTGTACTCATATAAAGTCTTTATGGATTTTATACTACTAACTTTTAATATAGTATGTATATCTTCACAAAATTTTCAGTCTTTCAGTAAACATTATAAGTGAAGTATTTTAAATAAACTAAAAGAAGATTTTTTTGTGAATACATCGACTATTTGTTTTGAATAGTCCATGTGCAAAGTGATTTTCATGTTAAGATTAAAAATACTTTTCTTCATCTCAAAAATCTTAGATTTGATTTGTTTAATCTCTAAAACTTCTTAAATACATTTCAAATGTTTGTTTTCAGTAAAACTTTAAATTTTATCTGGAATGACTTCAAATGTAGTATAAAACTACATTCGTTTATCCTAAGTAGCTTTAGGCTTGTAATTATATACATCTATTTGTAATTAAATTTTATCATTTTATTGCCCTTTGAACTGTGTCTAACTACTAATTGTGCCATTATAAGTTGGAAATCATTTGGGGAATATAGAGATACGGTACTCTATCGAATTATGTTATCCACAAGCTGCTCACGTGCATGACTCATATAACATTTTTATTATTATTTAGTTTACCTAATCTAACCATAACTAACACAAAGAGATCCATATATTTACATTTTAGTTACTTTTATAATAATAAATAAAAAAATAAATATGAAAATTTCAACAAGAAATAATATATTTACCCGAATCTTTTTTCTTGCTTTCGATTGTCGATGACACTTAACCCTACTTTTTTTATACTAATGTAGTAATGTACTAAATAGTTTTTATTTAATTAAATAATGCACCAAAGAACACAGAATAATAACATGCAAAAAGAAGACAATTTCCCCTGTCACAGTTTTTCTGGTTTCCTAACTATGCATAAGAACAGTTAAAAAATCATTCAAGCTAGTTGTTATCTTGCCTGTGGGAACAAAGCTTGTACTAACAATGAAATTTACAATTCTCTGTTCAGAAAACAATGTTATCTAATACATCATTTGATAGATGACAACCTTGGTTTTCTATTGATTATAGCTAATATAGAATTAAACGTGATGTGATGGGGTGTGGCAAGAGGGGTCTGATTTTCTATTTGATGGCACTATAACTAAACAAAATTGAAGGTTATAAAAATTATGGTTTGTCTGAGCAATGATGATTTTATAGTGAGTAATTGATGTCGAATTTCGTACTTATTGGAAGGGGTAGGTGATAAAATAGAAAAGAGGAGATGCCTAGAGAAAATGTCACGTGCCACACTAGGGGAATTCAGGATTTTTTTAATTATTGTATTGTAAAATTATGAACTTAAAATTTGGATTATTAGCTAAAATTTTATGATATTTTAATTGGTGTAACATAAACAAAATATAGATCAATGAAATTTTGAATGTAAGTCACTAAAACCTCGTGACACGCGAAGTAAAGGATGCCCATTGTGATAAGGTTAAAATAGTAGAAAAAAATATTTATTTTTCAAATTTGGGTAAAATTTTAGTTAACCTTTTTTCATCCCTCACACCCAATTAATAAACTTTTCAAACAGTATATTATTAAAAACTATTGAATTGTTTACTTCTGTGGTAATAAACCATTATTGCGGATAATTTTAGAAATGTTATGTATCATTTACAGTGTTTTAATAAACCAGATTTTAGAGCTCTTAATCGTGCACTGCACCATCAAGGAATTACGTGTAAAGGATAGGAAAAATTACAAATGCTATCATTTTATTGTTAATACCTGTCGTGTGGGCAAATTGGGTAACATTTCATACTAGGGATAGGATCACCAAAAAGCGATCTTAGAATTTGATAGCCAAAATTATACTAAACAAAATTACTAATGATAAGGATTTCACACCCTTTTTTTAGAGCAAAATATAAAGTATAGATAAAGATATGGCAACATAAAGACTCAAATGTCAACAGATATTAGCTATATATTAGGAATATTAGATAACTAACACTGCAATTGTAAACAACCTCATTCAGAATGTATTTACAAGATACTGTATCCAACTAAAATATAAGGTAGTCTTTTGGGGTTTGATTTTCTACAAATAGAAAACTTTGACATTTTATAGTGAAGTACACAATGGAGCTAATAACACCCTCCACTAGATAGAATGCAACAAATGTTTTAATTGGACTTCAGTTATATGTTCCTTTAACTTGTTATTGGATATAATGCCTTTAATTTCTTTGCTATCTTTCACTATTTGTTTTCCTATGTTAAGCAGTAATGGAGCTACATCATTGGGTAAGATAATACAGCATATTCTCTTTTGTACAAAAATGCTGAAGGTAATTATACAACTTGCTTTATCAATAGGTTTAACTCTTTCTATATGGATACCTCTTTTCTGCCCTTGTTATGACTTTTTAAGAGTTACATTCAAGATTTAATTAAAATACTTAATTATCTTTGTACACGAATAAACTTGATATCAAAATGTAGTTAACAACTCAAATTTTGACATTTATAAAGAAATATTAAACAAAATTCTCAATCTCCACTACTGTGTGAATTGTGACATTTGTTCTCTCAGTCTTTCCTCTTCTGTAATTTATATATACCACCTCTCCTAGAAGTATGGAATTTAATGTAAACTACTCATCATAATATAGATATTACTCAGACAAAGCATAATTTTTATAGCCTTCAATCTTATTCTGTACAAAGGATTGTCTATTTACCTTCCAGTTCAATCTATTCCGACAGGAAACAGACTGAAGACCTTAGCTAAATTTTTAATGGCTCTTATCACATAGAAATCCAGAAAAATTATGATAGTTATAGGACATTGTCTGTTTTATTTTTGTTATTATTGCATAATTTTTGGTGCATTATTTAGTTAAATACAAAATTTAGTGCAATAGTACTATTAATATGAAAAAGTAGGCTTAAGTTGCATCTAAAGATGACTGTAATTTTCCACGGATTCTTTTTTGTCATCATCTGGTTCATTTTCTGTGATCTGGTTTAAAAATATAGGTCTTACATATCATTACAATATAACTCCCTCACTGGCTGCACTTCATGGACCATTCCACTGCACATGTGCTGTGCTGTATAGCTATGGCTGCCTCCATCATGCCCATGTGAAGACAGAAATTTGTCAGGTAAAGGTTAAATAGAATCTGTCCAAATCCATTTTATAATTTGCCAGCCATCTTCAGAAACATAATCAGTAGACCACCCTCTTTTCATATGTTGACATATTTATTAGATATGTTGAGCCATTTATCCTAAAATGAGCTATGAAACATGGATGAAAACACTATTGGATTTATTTCATCATTTACCCCATCAGTCACATTTTGAAAGTTGCACAGAGCTCTTCTAGCTACACATTATAATGTAAACATATACAATATCTTGGAGTTATAAATTCCATGGACGTAAAAGGAATAATTTTATTCTGAAAGCTGAAAATCTGTAACTTTAGGCAAGAACTTGGCTGGTTTTGGTGTGGGCTATAATAAGGTTATGTACTAACGTAGCGAATATGATGATTCACTATTTTTTGTTCATGGATGATGAACCAGAATCGATAACCCCTTTACTGAAGTGAAACAATATATTTTTCACAGGGTACAGTGCACCTGAAAATGTTCATACTTTGTGCCCCAAACATGCTCAGAATCACTCTGAGAGCACCTAAGTTTTGAAAATTTTCTGGGAGCTCGTGGAACCCCTAGGCAGATTTGCTCATGCTAAGCTCACATAGATCAATCTACAGGATTTCAGAGTTTATTTTTTTCCTTTTGACATCCCTGCATCTTAGAAGTAAAGATCATAAAATGTTTACAAAGGTGGGTATGTGAAATGCAGGTGACTGTTGTCAAACAAAAAAGTAAAATTTCTCAGTCTGGTTTTCTCCGTGTTATGTTATAAGTGAACTTTAGAATAGCTAAGAAAAGAAAAGGTTAATGTAATACAGTAATATAGGGAAATGTCAGCAAATGATATAAACTTTAAAATTTCAGAGGTATACTCTTTTTTTTCTTTTCATTTTTCAGGGGAAGCCATAAGTAATGTATTGTAGAGTCTGATTTTTAAACATGTAGTGTGCTAATATAATGTTTTGGATTAGAAAGATATTTGTTATATTTTACATTAATCATGCTGTTTTCCATAGTTTTGATTTTCATGTGATGATAATTACATTGAATTAAAACATTATATTTCTCTTCTTCTTGGTGGTTGCACATGCACAAAGAAAATCTGTCACATATAACAAGTAAACTCCCTGCTTTGTTTTCAAAGTCTTAAAATGTTTTTTTTCAGCCACTAGTTGTCAACCTTTGCAACAGTTAATACGACGTATCTGTGTCCAGTTGTGTGATCTTGCTGCTCCCTCTGCTCTTGTTGTTGTTAAGTAAGAATGGATTTTTATGTTTTTACTTCTGTTCATTTTGCAGTTAGAAAAACAGACAAATAATTCTAAGTACATTAAACAAGCAACCTAATTTATAGTGATGTAGAAAGTGCACAGGCATGTAATATAGTTAACCTTTCATTAACTGATACAAGATGCTCTGAATAGTGACATTTTGAGGTTAATTATTTATATTTAGGTTGGTAGAAAGTGTATACATTCACTGACACATACGTACCAGGGCATTTAAAGGTATGTTAGCCAGTGCTGCCAACAAACATGTGCATCAATGAAAACATTGAGGCAAATGCATTTTATTGGAGCCAGCATGCATTAGAAGTTAGTTCTCATAGGAATTTTGCTTGCTTGTAGTTTTTTATTCTATACTTATTTTCTGATTGGTTTTTATAAAGTGGATAAAAATAGTGTTCATTCAAAGCCCAGGATAAAAATGAAGAACTCCAAGCCCCACTGAAAATTTGATGACTATAATTTACCCTTCTTGTACGTTCAAAACATACCCAAAAACCATGACAAGATATAAATAATAGATGATGCACATGTTCGTCATGCAACACTCCTTCATAAAATAATTTTAACTGCAGTGCTGATGATGCTCATGTGCATCATGGTACAGATTTTAGTTGAATAAGTATATATTATATGCTCATAAATATTCTATTTGATATTATTTTGCATTATTAAAATGCCCCTAATCAAAACAAAAAAAACAATAGTACCTGGCATGGATATTGATCTCTGAAGCAGCACTGAATGGGTTAACTGATACAAGATCTACTGAATTACAACAGATTTGGGCTAACAATTTGTCACACGTGTGGTTAAAGTCTATGTCAAAGCTATAAAACCAGTTACTTCTACATGTTGTTTGCTTTATTTTGTATGTACTTTTTTTTTCTATACTGTTTTAATATTCAGTCACACTTGCTTTGTATGTATTTCTATTTTTGGTGGATTAGCTTCATTTTTGCACATGTAAAGCGTGTTAACTATTTTAAAAAAATGTTTATAGTTAGTAAACATTGCTGGCAATATTTTTGGTTTTGATTTTAGTTAATATTTTTAAAACTTGTAATGAATTATTGCGTGTTTTAAGTACGAGTCAATTAAGATGTTTTTTCTTACAAATTTCACAGCAAGTATTATTCTTATTGGGGCCAGGTGTGACCCAATGGTTTTGATATATATTTCAGTAAGTTTCTTTTGGTTAAAGTAATAAAGAATAGACAAACTATTATCCTGAATTTTGATTTTTGCCCTGCAATTGTAATATTTATATTGAAATACTTAAACTTCCTGCTTATACAGATAAAATATTGTCAGTCCGTGAAACAAGGCTGCAAATATTTTTAGCTCAAACACTGAAAACATTATATTGTTTGAAGCTAGTTGTGTAAAATACTGTAAAATTCAACTCACTGCAGTTTTTGTTTTATATCTTTCAAGCATTAAATCTAACAGAACCATAAATATGTGATCTAAAAACTGGGAGTATTTTCTTTCTCACAATTTATTTGCTGTTGGGTGCCCTTTATTCCTTACATGGATGTAAATTTCATAAATTTTAGCCTTGATCATATGCCTTCAGAGAGTCTCAAGTACATCATGTTTTTTTTTTTATGCTACTTAAAGTATTAAGTTAATTTTGCCCCCTTCTGCATTGTTTGTTTGTTTTGTTAAAGTAAGTGGGTTAGTTCATGACGTCATTAGACTATGATTGTGTTATTGTTAATAAGCAGGTGTGAAACCAGACTTTTAGATGAACAGTTAGAAGTGTGTTGCATGCTGGCATGATATACAGCTATTTTCACATAGTGGTTGTTATTATTTCATTATAAATTTTAAATTTATCAAAAAACCAACAACAACCTAATTTAGGTTCAAAGTACTCATTGGTTATTATGCTATATGCTTTAATAGTCTCTGTTTCAGATATCATTTTGTTTATGAGCTATTAATTTCTATGAATGCTATTGTAGAGGTGGATAGTATAATACTACTTTACTGGAATGTAGAGGTGGCTAGTATAATACCAGTTAGTTGGAAAGTGTTATTGGTGGTGAATGAATTTTCTTTTTACAGTGTTTTTAAAACACTGGTTTTGTATATCATAAATGTTTCAAAAAGAAAAATTATTATTATTTTTTATTTAACTTAGATCAGTTCTTGATGATCTGATAACTAAGATGGAAAATCAGAATCCACCTGCTGATGTAAAAACAGAAACAGCGGCTGTTGATATATCTCCATGTAATTCAGCCACTGCTAGAATCTTAAATCTTGTTGCATATCTGGTATCTCAAGCTTCTTTCAAAATCACCCTCATCAGTATTCTGGGAGGAAGGTAAGTCAAATTTGAAAATCTTAAATTCATTTACTAACACCAACCATTTTATAAGTGTAACACTACCCAGCCTTTTGAGCAAAAGCTTGAATGCATGGTTTTGAAATAAACTATAATCTAAATGTGTTCATTTGAGGTGGATTATCCTTCAAAGATTAACTGGTGCTTTTACCCCCCAAAAAAGGAAAGTTTATTTTCTAAATGAGTTCCATTCACTGAGTCTTTTGAATTTTAATGTATTGTTTTGAAACTTTAAAATAATGTAGATCATAATATATGTGTTTCAGAAAATGCTGTGTAATTTTTCTAAAGCTGTACTCTTTTTGCCATGAAACTAATGTATTATTGTTAATAAATTATTTTCAATTTTAATAATTATTTAAACTTTGAGGAAAAATAAAATTATATGATCATTTGACACTTAGGAACTGTTTTCCATTATCACAGTTACATCTACCTTGATGTGGATATAAAAAGATTAAAGTGTACAAATTGTATGTGGTCTGTGGTAACATTTTACATATTCAGTCACCTTACCACTGTCGGTTCTCATTACTTGTAACTATTTAGGTTAAAACTCAAAACTCTCTTGTTTGCAATTCAGTAAAAGTATGCTAATATGTAAGTGCAGATGGCACCTAAAGCTAAACCCTTCTAGGAGGGTTTTATTTATTCAGGACTTTCCAACATGAATTCTCCTATTTAACGTTTATAATGATGTGCAAGGTACAACTTTTAAGCACTTTTCAAGAAAGGGATATCTACAGTGTTGGTCCATATTCATAAAATATAGTTAAGTGTGGATCCAGCATGAAAAAACAAGTTACTTCGTCCATGACTTCCTATCAGTTGCACATCAGACTTATCAAAGAAACTTGTATAGCTCTTCACTGAAAGGAACTCATAAGTACAATGGTCGTTAAAACAAAAGTAGGAATGTCTCTTGAAACTGTAAACAAGATAATGTTCATGGATTTAGGTCTACAAAAGTGACAAGAGCCTTATTTGTAATCATAAATTTCTTCAAAAGTATATAGTCAAAATGAAGATCAACTGTCAAAAGTGGTGTTAGTGGAAATTGGTATGTAATAAATAAGAGCTTCTTGTCACTTTGAATGAAGCACATCTCTACTTGAGTGTCTGCAAAAGTCTGGGCAATTTATTCTCATCCTGACAGTGATACAACACTTGAAAAAAATTAAATGGTTCAAAGCAAGCCACTGAAGTTTAACTTATTTATACTGTTTGCTGTTTTTTACATTTACAGTTGTAATTGAAACTTCCAAAAAGTTGATAAAAATGCCATTGTGAACTCTGCTATCAGGCTAGTGTGCTAACTCCACTATGCCACATTGAACCACCATCTTTGTACCAATCATGTGCCAATAAGCCCCATCATGACAAAGTATTCAGTCACACATCCAAGTCAACATACCAATTTATCCAAAAGATACAAGTACAAAAAAGAATTCCATAGACTTCTTTGCCCCTTGAGCTTCTCAAATGGGCCCTCAGAAGTTGTCATTCACACACAGTTGATGGAATTTGGAAATCATGAAAAAGAAGACGGAGCCAACGGTGAGGGGAAAAAGCATTCTGCAGTGAAAAATGTGGTGTAGTCAATAACCAGGGACATTAATTGAAATAAGATCAATGGTGGAAAAGGGATTGTATTGTTACCTTAGATCATGAAACTCCTATAAAAACATGTAATAATTGATTAAGGACACAAACATATAAAGTAATTGTGCTGATATTAACATTTTGAGAAATACTGTTATCTTTCTAAAGTGCAAATGTATTATGACACTAAGATCTCAATTTCCTTTTTTGTTTTATGACTAAAATAGATATACACCTTTATATGGCACCCAAATAGTGCCCAGTAATAAAGAAAAAGAAATAAAATAACCAAATCGTAGGAGTTGTCTCATGTACAGGAAATGGAGAGAAACAACTTATAAGAATTTGGAACAAATTCACAAAAAAAAACATAAATATTGAAACAAAATTTATACAAAAATCATGGACTAAAAATACAGAATTTAGTATAAAAATCTTAGAATACTTAAATTAAAACTACATAGGTAGATCTACCTATCAAATTAACTGAACATTTTTAATATATATAGGTGGAACTTGAAGAAAATAAACAATATGGTTCAATTAATGCTTAGAAGGACCATCAAATGTAAATGAACACATAAGAATACTTAACCACAGAATAAATTATGTAACATAAAGATGCTGTGTAATGGATGAGACATATGCAAAAGAGAAATTAAGGTAGCATTATTAATAAATATATGTAAACCTGATATAAATATTAATAAAGGATGTCCCCTTTACCTGTATGTTTTAAACCATTTAAAAGCCAACATGTATTCTATTTTTACGAACTGAGAAAGCTTCACTGAAGAAGTGAAACATCTTGGTGTAGGATTTTACAGGTACCTAAGAGAAGTTGAAGTTTCTTCAGACAAATGGTATGTTTGTTCAGTGAAGTTAAAATAGATGAGCTGAAACCCAGTTACTCAGAGTAATAGTGCTAATATGTGTACATTTGGATAAGAAACAATATAAAATAAAATACATTTTATACATACATGAGAGTATTATAATTACAGTTTTAGGTGCATAGATGTTTGCGTTCAGTTCACCCATCAACTCTGACATTAGTTGTTTATTTGTGGTACGTCCATATTGTTTCCAGCATCTATACGGGATTTTTAATAGTATTTTCAATGATGTTGTTGAGATGTTTTTTTAATAGTGTCAAGACTGCTGAGAAATATGGTGAAGTATTGGATAAACTACTTACTTTGTTACATTTATCATCGGACAAGATACCCCATCTACACTCGCAAGAATGTATAGTGGTAAGACAAAAAATTTCTCTCTCTCTCTGCTATATATATTTTGTATAGTAATGCTTTCCTCAGATGAAAAGGCAGAAGTGCCTATTAGCAAATTTTGATATTGTAAACAGAGAAACATTTGTGAATTTTAAAACGTTTCGAGAACTCAAAAAAAAGGTCACTTAAAGTTGTGGTAATTTGAGAATTCGAAGTGCTGTTTTGTTAAAATTGAAGCAGTTTATTCTCATAAAAATACATAGGTTTCTTGGAACAATTTAAAAGCTTATACATTTTATAGTTATATCAGTTGAATTTACAACAATGATTTTTGAATATTAATTCATTTTAATGTAGTTATTACATAAATAACTTATGTCACATTATTGCATTTTGAAGTGTAGTTGTATACACTTTTCTGATTCTCTCTTTCCCCCTTTTTTGTTAAGGGCTAAATATATATATATATATATAGCTGGCACACAAAAATATAGACTAAATAAAAAGAAAAAAAATATCTTATAGATTGATTTACTTTAACCATGACTAAAAGAATTTCAAGTGCTGCGGTATTTGAATATTCCCTCGTGTTTTATTTTGGCAAAAACGCCTTCTTTTCTTTGATAATATTTTTAATAAAACTTTAAACAACAAGGCCACAAATAAAAAGCGTAACACATAAAAGGCAAAACTAGGATACATGCTATAGTGTAAGATGGGAAGGAAAAAATTTTCCATAGTATAAGAGGTATCTGCAGAAGTACGACACATAGTGGTAGGGATACATACACTAATATTTAAGGTTATGACTGGAAATTACAATGGATTTTATAAAGTAATTTTATGACTTATATTAAGTTCATTATTGTTTTATAGTGCTGATTTAATTACCTATTAATGACTAATGTAATTAATTTGATAATAGTTTTGAAACTCTTTGCATTGCAACACGATGAGAACATTTCAAAGATGTTAAAAGGCGGAGTTACAAGTCTGCATGTACATGAAGGATGATATTATAAGTTAACCTCTTTTTTACACAATCCTTGGTATTTCTGTGTGTGTGTGTGTATAGGCTCATAATACAGATTAATTACCAGAAAATTATTTCTTCTACACCTATATTTATAAACTAAGATGTAGTAATATTCTAAATCAGAATCTCATTTTGCAAAACTTTATTTTGTTTTGAAAAATATATTAGTTGTTGTCACGTGTTTTGTTTATGTAATGCAGTTTAGTTTTTTTCTGTGTGAAAAATATTGCAAAAAAGAGCCTTCAATAAATACAATTAAAGGGGTAGGTTTATATTTATTTTAAGATGGCAATGGTTTGTGTACATATAATGTGTTCTACTGTTATGTAATGTACCAAATGATGGCAAAACATTGTACTGTGGTGCATTGTTTTTAGTACTGTTATAGCTCTTTATACTTTTTTTTATCTAATCAATTTTAAACTGAGTACAACAAAAAATTTTAAAGAGTAGTTTGAGTAGTTTTGTAACAGTTATTTTGTTGTGTTTACAGTCTATTTTGCAGTCGCTGTGTGATCCTGATATTGGATTTATTACTTTGGAGAATGGAGCTACAGTAACTGATACTGTAAGTTTGTGTCATGATGAGGTACTTTATTTCACTCATTTCATATTTTATAGTGAATATAGTAAGTTAGATAAGGTCTTCATTCTCTAACTGATGTTTGGATGGAAGAGATAAGTATAATGACAAAAGTCCTATATAAATAGTATTCTGACCACTACTGTGTTCGATCTCAGGCGGTCCAAAGAGCTCTGGATTGAGTGAGATGTGTCATTGGCAATGGATATGACGAATATAGTGTAGTTGAAATACTGTTATTATATACTCTTCTAATCCTTGAAAATCAGTAAGGAACTGGATTAGGAATGTAGTGTTAAAACAATGTAATAGGCCTAACATAATTGTCATATGACAATATGAAAAGTTAAATACGTTTTTAGTTTATTGGAGTAAAAAATCACTGCTTTTTGAATATGTTGAATTATGTATGTGATGTATCTAATTTTATACCCTTATTGGTTTATTCCAGTATAAAAACTTTAATGGTGCATTCATTGGTATTAAATACTTACAATTTTAATGATTTTTAACATTTAACTCATTTTGATTTTTATGAGATTAACAGCTTCTTCAAAACCTTGAACAATTCAATGATATTTTGTTAAATATTGTTGCAAGGCTTTCAAAATATTTCTTTTGTATATTCTTCTATGTATATAGTTAATCACAGTTAATCAAAAAGTTCTGTCACTACACATCTTGATATTATTGTTTATCAGCTTACCAACTCACTGCCACCCAGAGATCAGCTCAGTCGGATCTGTAGTGCTTTAATTCAGCATGTAGGAGACCATCAACATCCATATGCTTCAGTACTTCCTTCCTTAAGAACTTTAGTAATGCTAGCTGAACATGACCTAGGGATGTATCATTTAAAAAGGTAACATAAGCTGTATGTTAACTCTATTTTTTTTTCTTTTCAGTTTTTATATGTAAACTGTGTTCTTACCTTTCTGTTTGTAGAGTATCCACTATATTGAAAATCCCCTACTACTTGAAGTACTTTGTCAAATTGTTTAAATGTATTGAACATGTATGTTTTGATGCATCCATTTACTGAATTTTAATACTTCTTGTGTTTCCTTTCGATTTTAATTAGTTTCTGGCATAATGAAAAAACATTTTTGGTTATATTTTAGCCATGCTGATAATGACAGCTATCAATAACATCTTATCAGGACCTAGAAACTGATTACTATAACAACTGAAGTTTGAGAAAACATGGCTACATTTTGAACTCTACTCAATACCACAAGTGAAATGTTTGATTTTTTTCTGTTGAACTACCTGTATTGAATAATGCTTTTGATATATTTGATTACATAAGAACTTGATTTGTGTATTAATAATAATTTTTGTATATATAGTAACTAGTACAAATTTATCTTGTTTATTACTATAAATTTTTTTTTGGATTGCAGTGGTTTTGAACAGAATCCTAAAGCTCTTCACAGCCTTTTAATACGCTTGGCAACAACCTTCACCAAAGAAAGTTCTGACTGCTTCTCCACGTTATCCACTGCTCTGGAACTACTGCGTTTGATGGTCCACGGTTTTGAGGAGTCACCTTATCAAGGTCAGACAGCTCGAACACAGCTTCTGCCTATTCAAGAGCTTGCTCGGCTGCTTGACTGGCAAGAATCAACTTTGCCGGAACCTTCTGATGATAATACTTCAGTATCAAAAGAAAACATCCACCCACTGTTGAAGTTGGAGAATCTCTTTGCTGTAAGTTTCTGATCCACAGTTATGGTAGAAGCTAAGTATTTCAAACACAGGATTAGTTATGAGAACTTGTTTGATATGAGTTGATTGTATATATTTCACCTAAATGATCATAACAAAGGCGTTAAATGTACTGGTTTCCTAATATTCACTCTTGACTGTTAATTAATTGTCATATATATTTTAACATTGCATTTGTAAGTGGTAAAAAGCAAAAGTATGAAGTGTAACAAATTCATCTCAATATCTTCATATGTTTACTAAATGCATAGAATATGTTTACTATTAGAATCATTTCCAAAATGTATGTTTCATTGATTTTTGCTAGCAACATAATCATAATTTAACTAAAAAAGGAAGAGCATTAAAACTAAATTTGTTAAACATTTTCACACACGTGCATCAAAAAAGTTAGGAAAGAAATGCAATGATATATGCATTCTTTTAACAGGAGGTTCCAAGTGATGATGAAGCTGTAGAGAATTTGCTGGAAAACCTTTCGGGATTGGTTCAGCTACTTAAAGGTGTTACTATTAAAGAAAAGACAGGTAAGCCAATAAGCTTAAAATATATGAACTTTTATTTATAACAAATCGTTATAAAAAAACAGTAATGGGTTATCCATCAATATGTAGTATAGATGTAAGTATCAATAGGACTTGTTGTTTTACTAAAGTTGTTTGAATCCACATTGTGCTGTCTCTGACTATGAATCTCAGATTATTTTTTTTCTAACCAAAATATCATAATTGGTAGTAGATGCATTTTCTGTGGTCAGTAATGTATTTTTATTTCAATGAATGTAAGGTCAGCTCAGATTGATCATAGTTACAGTATGAATAATTCTCAGATGTGCTTTAACATACATTATAGTGGAGCACTGTTGGTTAAGAATTATTATTGACAACCTGCTTTGAGAACTTGTGTATTGTTGCATGTGTATGAATATTTTCTGGCCTGTATTCTTGTATTTACTATACTGTTTCGATGGTGTGGATTTAATATGGAAATCTTGTTCAGTCTTATTCTTTATTTATTATTCTAAATTCCACTTGTTTCTTTGCTGCCTGCACCAGTTGAAGGTTTTAAGGTATATGTGTGTGTGTTTGATGGTGTGGATTTAATAGGGAAATCTTGTTCAGTCTTATTCTTTATTTATTATTCTAAATTCCACTTGTTTCTTTGCTGCCTGCACCAGTTGAAGGTTTTAAGGTATATATGTGTGTGCGTCATCCATATATATCATGTCTGACAATGTAAATGTCCATCTAATAAATAAATTCAGAAAAGACCAATACAATAAGAAATCTTTAAATTTGGGTTTTGTTTCAAAATGAACATTGAATTTATATTTCTAAACTATTAACAAGTGTATAGCTTATTGAAATTAAAACTTGCAAATTTAAAAATGGCCTAGTTGAGAAAATGCTATTTAACACTTACTAACACTTCCATTTAGTGTGTATATTTTCAGTTCATTCTTGGAAAAAAATTAAAGGTAAGGTAAACTTTCAGAAGACAAAAAATAGCAAACTTTATTTGAAAAATTATAATTATCATACTCCAAACTGTAGTTTTTCTTATGAAATAAACCACTGCTTTTTTGATGATGAGACAATCTCACATTGATAAGTCATTTCAAGTGTTCAGTAGCTTTGCATGTTAGGAAATAGTTTGGTACTTTTTCTTAGTTAAACATTAAGAAGCTAGGACGTAGTTACTTGTTAATGTTCAGAATGAAACTATTTGTGGTATCAATCAGTAAAGGAAGATTGCAGTTGATGGTTTTATGAACACCAATGAATATTTTTTTTAGATTTGGTTTAGCTTGTGTTTTACATCAATGCAGAGAGAAATATGAAATTAATAGAAACTTGTAGTGATGATGTACAAATAAAGTTTTGTTTTGTGTCTAGAATAGTTATACAGTAGGTAAATCATTTTTAATGTGTATATTATGTAACTCTTATTGCAACGTATGACAGTTGTGCTAATCGTCTGCTGCATCACCATAATTTACAGTGTAATTCATTTAAAAGGCACCTTTTATCAAATGGCTTTTACCATAGATTAGATTTTATTACTAGGTACTTAAAATTTATTGCAGTTGGTGAAATTCAATTAGCAATCTGAGTTCTTTCATCATATATGTTTGTGAGATAAGATAATCTCTGCTTTATTTCTCTTTTTTTCAGCAGAAATGGTTGAGCCATTGCTGTCCACACCTGACAGTTTGTCAGCACAGTTTGCTGAAAGACCTGTATATCAAGTAGGAGATATTGAAGAAGAGAGATTGACCCCTGCTTACTGGTTGTCAGTTCCTGGTATTGAAGACACAGACCAAGAAACAGAACAAGTAGGCTTTGAAATGCAAAGATAAATTTAACATGATGGTAGTGTAAAAGTAATCTTCTTCACCGAATTTATAAGATGTATATTTAAGCTGAAACTTTAGATTATGTTGAGATTATATGAGTTATTTATGTGTTTGTTTTCAATCTTTTTTTTTGTGATTTTAGTGTCCCATACCTTTAAGGTCTTTTTGAATTCATGTGTTCAGTATTTTAATAGCATTCTAAGATACTTATAATGTACAATTGTTTTATAAGGCTGTTCTATAGTATTTCATTTTATGAGATTATTCTAGTGGACTTAGTTTCACAAAGTTGTTCTTTTCCACTTAGTTTTGTGAGATTGTTGTAGTTTACTTTTATTCTCTTTCCTAGTATTTGTGGTTTTGTGAGAAAGTTTGACAATGTAATGTCTAGTTTTGTGAGTGTATTTTAGTTTGCTTAGTTTGAGATTATCCCAGTGAACTTGTTTTAGTTTCTTAACTTTGTGATATTGCTCTAGTTTACATGGTTTTGTAAATTTGTTCTATGCTTGTAGCTTAGTGACCTTCTAGAGTTAGTCATGTGTAATGACTGAAATAGTCATGAATTTCACCCTTAAGTTAAATTGGTTTTTTTACAGATACATTTTAGATTTTGTGTCCTTTCTTTTAACTTTTTGGTGTTTGTTGGGTGGAATATTGTGTTAAGTTTTGGCAGTGCAGTCTTACAAAAATATATGAAATACTTATGATGTATTTATTCCGAAATTGTTTTTATATCGTCCATTACTTGTGGGGCACACACTGAACTATAGTAAGCAGTTGAAGAACAAAAAAAACAAACTTGGTTTTGGGTGCTACCCGACAGTTACCTTCCCTCTAATTTTCAGTTCTACAACAACAAAAAAATACTTGGTTTTGGGTGCTGCCTGACAGTTACTTTCCCTTTAATTTGCAGTTCAACAACAACAATAAAAAAGTTGGTTGTGTGCTACTAAACAATTGTCTTTTCTCTAATCAGCAACTCAAAATAAGCAAATAGCCTTAGCACCTTTTCTGTAATAAAGACAGGGTGAGCAAGTTTGATTTCAACATTATGCTTACTTGAATAGTAGCAAGAGTGAAAAACAATAACAATTAGAAACACTAATTGATGTAATTGCTTCTCACAGGTAATCAAAAATTGTCCAGTTCTACTTGTTTTTGAGGATATTTTCATTATCTGAAGCCAAAGGTTGCATAGAAGCTTCAAAAACATTAAATTTATATTTTGAAAATACAAAGAAATAACTAAGATTGCTGTTAGTGGAAAGAAATTAAGTGTTCAGTGTTTCTACCAAATGCCTAAATTCTTTATCTCTTAAAGCAATCTTAACCATGTATTTGTATATTCAGATTTTATCATGCTGTAGCTGAAAATGTTTTTTATTTTTGTTTAACTTTTTGGTTTTTGTTGGGTAGAATATTGTGTTAAATTTTGGCAGAGCAGTCTTACAAAAATATTTGAAATAGTTATATTAATTTCGAAATTGTTTTTTTATCATTCAGTATTGGTGGGGCACATACTGAACTATAGTAAATAATTTTGTTTTTATTTGTTAAAACACTCATTGTAAAGAATTGATTAATACAAGTTAGATGTAATCACTCATTTTCTGTGTTAAATACCCAGAAAATTCCAGAAGAAATTAATAGGATTCATTATCATATTGATGGTATTTTTGTTTAAAATGTTTTGCATGGCACATATATAACATAAGGGATCCTGTAACCAACAAATTCATGGGCCTACAAGTAATTTGGTGCTTAAATAGTTTAGAAAAGTCTGTTTGAAAACTGATAATTTTAGGGTTAAGTTGTAACTGAACAGCAGATTATAGGCTTCAAAGAAAATAATTAAATGATAATGTTTTTTTTTTACAGATATCTTTAGATTTTGTATCCTTAGCTGAAAAGTACTGTTTTGATTTGGATATCAGAACTAGTCTCCAGCAACTATGCCTTTCAAAGGATTTGGAACCAGAAACACAAATAAAGAAGAAAATGACAGCAAAGTATGCAATAATATTGTAACTCGTGATATATAGGATATTTGTGGCATTTTTTTTTATTATGGACAAGAGTAGAGGTGAATTGTAAATATAGCTTACTGGAAAAAGCTCAAATATATTGAAAGTTGAGTATTATAAATATATAGAATACAAATTAAATTTCTTTGCATTTTGTTGTTAAAAAACAAAATTTGCAGCAGTGCTACTTTTTTACAGTTCATTAATTATCAAAACCACGACAACCAGCAGTATTCTTTTATTTCATTATTTGTTTGTTAAGATCATTTGATATCCAGTGCAACAGAAAACAACACTGATAAAAGGATCATTAAGTTATAATTCATTTTTTGATACTTTTACTGACTATATATGGTTTCAGAATTGTGCAAATTAGGAGCTTCCAACTAATACATTGATTTTCTCTGTGTTCCTCTATTGTGCTTACTGTATTTTATTTAAAGATGGTAAACATATTTGAGCCTGGCTTAGTAGAAGTGAGTTTTGTAATATTGTAGTTTAAGAAGCTTGAAAATTATCTTTAATATAATACAACACAATAAAAATTGTACTTCTTTAGTTAATGAATATTATTTAGAGGATGATCCTTACTGCAGTAAATATAATAGTATGTGTTTATTACCATTGCTTGTTTATGCCTGAAAATATGGACAATCAAAGTTCCTCATTGTGTTCTTTTAGCTCTTTGGGTAAACGAAAGCATCAGCCTTTTACTAATTCCAACCGAGGAGAGAACCAAAGTAAAAGACCTTTCAGTAAGTTGGACATCAGTCATTAATCTTTAATTTATAGTACACATTTCAGGTTTTATTTAAAGTTGGAACAGGAAATTTTATTTGGTAAAACAGCTGTACTTATCATGTGCTATGTAATAAGCCAAACCAAAATGTGCAATAAAACACCTTAAATAGCGTGAAGAATAACAAATAAAAAGATAGTATAGTGCTTCGATCACACATGTGGCTATCTCCAGGTACAAACTTACACACCTGAAGATGGCTACGTGTGGTAGAAACATTGTACTCCTTTTTTTCATAAAAAAAAAAGCTTTTGCATACTTTATTTCAGTTTACACTGTTAATTGGTATTTATAGTGGGATCCAGTATAATGTGCCAAACTGTCAGTCTAAAAAATTAATACATGCAACTGTGTTTTTATATATATATATAATTGGAGCTTTGACCACGTTTTTAGTTGATATGAACCAGACACAGAGTAAAAACAGAAAATCAATCAGTTTGAGAAATCATGATAGTCTGTGTTTTTATATATGAAACTGTTTTTGATGACTTATAAATTTCATTGCCAAAAAGAGATGGTTAAGCTCATATAGTTTAATAGAGTCGTTCTTTTCTTCTCTTTATAGTTGCACCTATGAGAGGCCGTGGATTTGGTAGAGGCCCCATTCACTCTACAAGGACCAATGATCCCTTTCGTTCCAGGCCTCCAAACACCAGTCGACCTCCTTCCATGCATGTTGATGATTTTCTTGCCATGGAAATTCATGGTCCAACAAATCCTCCAGGTCCAAAACGGCCTGGAATCAAGGTATCCCAAATAATGGATCATTCCTTTTGCTTTTGATCTTCATAGTAATTTGATTTTATAATCATCTCTAAGTTATTTCAAGAAATTTAAGTTTTGAACCTATTGTAAACTTTCACCATTAATGTTGGAAAACATTCTAAGCTACCAGTATCCTTCTGTTAAGGGTTGAATAAGGTATCAATGTTTAATACTTTAAGAAATTAGTTATATTCATCACAGTTTGATATTGGTGGATTCCTGATTTTGTTTTCTCTCTCAACTTATTTAAAGTTTTGTGAACATTTTCAAGTATTATTTTTTATGTTTGCTAACAGATATAATCATTTTTACATTTAACTTAGTTATATATGTTGTGGACTTAACCAACTCTTATTTCAATTCATTTTTTCTTTTATTAAAGAAAGAGAAAAGTTCAGGTTTTTTTTTTTTGTAAATCTGATATTTTTAACAACAGGAATTCACATTAGAAGCACAAGATGTGGGAAGGATACTTTCAAAAAACACATCAGCACAGTTTGAAAATTCAGTTTTCATAAATTATTTATTTCAAAATCATTGGTCACATTTTTGTATGAGATCACAATAGTTGACATTTTGAAAAGTTAATTTTAAGTTACTTGTAACATTGACAAATGGCATCAGTATTAACACAAAGCAGATAAACAAAAAGATGAACTGGGTGATTTGTAGCATACATTTATGCATGTGCTCTTATGCTGTCACATAAAAAATTTGAAGAAAAACAAAAAAGTACTGGTTCATGTTTTTCAGGATCATCATAAAATACTCATGCCCCCCTTAGGGGCATAGCGGTATGTCTACGGCCTTACAACGCTAGAAACCAGGTTTTGATATATGTGGTGGGCAGAGCACAGATAGCCCATTGTGTAGCTTTGTGCTTTACTACTAACATAAAATACACAATAGATTTGTTTGTTATACATTTCTTAAATTAAAATTCAGCATTCTTTTTAGAAAATAAAAGAATCTTTAGAAAGTAAATAATTAACATAATTGTTGTGTATGTAGTATCAACCTTTGTTGGGCAAAATAAGTTTAGTGCCATTCAGATAATGTAAAAATATGGAAATTTATTACAGTCTAATATCTTCAAAATATATTGTGCTTTATACACAATTAGAGAAGTGTGTAACAAAATATTTGAATCAGAACTCATTCTTTCTGTGAATTTCTTTACTCTGTACACTGTGTTCAAATTTATGTTAATGCATATATATTTATTTTTGTGAACATACTGTTTAGAAAAACAATTATTGTAAACATGTATAATGCCAGTTTCAGAATATGTCCAGATTTGATGCTTTTTTAAGTGTTTAAAGCATTATTTTTACAAATGGGTTATAATTGATGTGAAACAGCTATTAACGTCCTTTTACCAAAGTCAACTGTGAAATAAGGTAAACAGTGGGGAATGCTTATGCTTAACTTTACAAAAGTGCATTATATATATCTATTTCATACAGAAGAGTGTGAAAATGTGTATGAAAATAGTATCTTCATGTTCAGAACTAGTTATTAAATAAGAATTTCTGATAAATGGTAATTATTGAAACCTAATAAGGTTTTCATGAAATCATTTTCTAGTTTTTAATTCAAGATAATGGTAAAGCTATTAATAAAAAAAGCTTGTTTTAGTATTAAAATAAGGTGAAATCAACTGGTGGTGTAAAAGTAATTTATATAGGAAATTCATTTATAGCACAACCACAGTCTAACTGACAGATATTAATTGGCCTTTTCATTGTATCGTTATTCTTTGCTATAAATGAAAGGATGCTGGACGTGGTCGAGGTCGTGGTTTCGAAGGTGGTCGTGGTTTCGGACCATCTCGAGGGCGTTTCTTTACTCCTCCTGGACCTTACAACAGACGTGAACCTGGAAGGGGTAAAACTTTTATAGCAGTTATTATATCAGATGTTATAATTGTTTCAAATTACAAAATTTTAACTTTTTGTAATATAACTTTTATGTTTTTTTGCTTTAGTAGATTTATACTGATAATAGGTTTTTACAAAAATGCTGGTGTCATTTGGTGACCAAAGCATTCAGCTAAGTAAGAGATTTGGTAAAATTCTGTAACTGTTACAAATATTTTTCGAGATAAAATCATGTAGATACTTTTTAATTATTTTTACCTTAGTTAAGAAATTTGAAGAGTAAAATATAATAAATGTTTGTTGATTTTGACATACATCGTAGATTCGGTTAAAAACAGATGTGGCAGAATATCTATTGTGATACAATTCATCGTAAATGTACACACTAATTAGATTATCTGCTTATTCTAATAACTTATTGAAAGATTTTGAAACTTACTGAAGATATTCAGCATTTAAACCTGGTAAAGTTATATAGATTATTACACTGCAGCTTTCAATAAGTATGTGTTTTCATCCTTTGACATTTTTAATACATTTTTTGAAAGTTTATTATAAATGAAAGAATTTATAACTACAAAAAAATTTGAAGATTTTGAGTTAGTTTTGTTTGTCGAATTTAATTTAATTTATATTTTGTAGGATTACCAAGAGGAGCAGCCACCCGTGGAATGCCTAGTCCTTGGGTAGCACGAGGGGGTCCTGGCTCTGCTGGAAAACTTGGTGGACCTGGAATGCGTGGATTTGGAAGAGGAGGGTATGAACCGCATATTCTTTCTTTCATTATGTTCTGTTTTAAACTTAAAATAATTCAGCTGTAGTTGTATTGATACACAGTTTGTATAAAAAAAATTCTTGAGAAATGGTATTATAAAAATTGTTTCGGTGTTCCGATATTTATCAATTTCGTAATTACATGCCTAATTACTAACAAATTACTTTATAATCTTACAACTATACATTGTTTCAGCCATAGGCGTGTTAAATTCAAGTGGAAATGCTCAACAAAATGAACAAATTTCAGTGGTTCTGTGTATCAGAACAATAAAGGCTTTTTACTGATGTACACATTTTAGCAATTATCATAAATAGTTAATACTGATGAATAAATTTGACAGATGAATATTATATGAATAAAACTAAAGTTCATTATCATAAAATGTGGATAATATGCAAAAATAAATCCTCATCTGAGGATGTAAATGAATTTTTTCAAGGTAAAGGATTATTCACATTGGACACGGTATCTGCAAGAGAACGTTATTTTCATGTAATTTTAGGCTAGACTGTACCTGCAACACGTATTTCAATGATACAGTACATTATTAAGTGTTAAGCTGAAAATAGTTTTCTAGAAGTACTCCATTTTAATGTTTTCATCTAAAAAAAAATTTAACTCTTTTCATACACAGATGGGTGCAGTCTGCCTCAAAGGTAAATTGCACAATTAAGTTAAAAAATTATAAAAATAAACTTGCCATTTTTTCACATATAAAAAAAAAATTTAAGAGTTGAAATTTATTTGATAAAAAGTTTTAATTTTATACATAAAAATGAAATGCTTTTTTAATTTCCTAAATATTTTCTGAGCATAATATGGCACTCGTAGCCCTCTTTGAAGAATTTTATAACAACTTTGAAAAAGTAGTGCTATTTTGTCCTACTCTGAATACAAATATAGTTTTATTGATTTTTAGCCAGTCACTGATTCTTAACTTTATTTGTTATGGTGTGATGTAATTGCTTATATCTAAGCTTTGAGAAATAATAGGCTACTGATTTAAGCGCATCATAAAAGCACTGTTTTCCATTCTTTTGAACTATAAAAGCTGATAAGGCTTTCATTTCACTTCAGATTTGCTTAATGATTGGAACAAAATTATAAAGATTTAATATTTGGGTGATATTTTGTTAGAAGAAAAGATGTTTGTGAACAACTTCCACTACAATTACAGTTTTGATTTTTTGTTTTTCAAAGCCTACTTTATCATTTTATAACTTCATAAGAATTAGGATATTGAAGTATAACAGGAAAAGAAATGTTTTTTATGGAACAAGATAAGGTAGGCCTAGTTAAATCATTTTCTATTTTACTGTATCAAATTTCATTTTGCTGAAAAGGCTGCTGTGTTAGGCCTTATTTGCATTAGGCTATATATGAGCCTAACTAACTGCTTGAATGGGTAAAAAAATTGTACATGTAAATGGATATAAAACATCAAAAAATTTATTACATATACTATGTACACTGACAGTCAATGAAAATGGATAATTTTTTAATCAATTAATATTAATTCATGTATTACATTTAGTTGTATGTGGTCAGTGGATAAAACAGACATTCAGAACAAATGATCACCACAATGTCCCAGAGCTAACGTTATCATAATGAGCACTCAAGTCCACCAAATTGGATGAACTTGTCCTTCAATAAATGGGTGTGTCCACATCATGCAGCAAAACATGCCATGGTCCTTTGTTCTCATACTGGCTACTGGCTGTGTTAGGGAATCCCCTGCCACTTGTCCTGCAATGCCTGCATAATCTGTTCTGTGGTCTGGGGTAACTTCTGGAGATGTTGCAGCCTAGGTCATCCCATAGATGTTCAATGGGGTTGAGGTTGGGTAAGTATGGTGGCCATGGCATTACGTTAACTCATTCTGGCTGGTTGCGGTGGTCTCTAAGGAAGGGAACTACATGGGGCCTTAAGATGTTGTTCACATAGCATTATGCATTCAAGTTGCCCTTAATGACTACCAGAGGTGTTCTGTAGTTGCCTGAAAAGCCTCTCCATACCATGACACTAGAGCCACCCCAGCGATTGGTCTGTCTGATGCAGCAGTTGGCATAATGTTCACCCAGTCTTCTCCAGACACATTGATGTCCATCAGCCCAGTCAGTACTAAAATGTGACTTGTCAGTGAAGAGAATGGTGTTCCTGTCTCTCTTGGTCGATCTCTCATGTGCCTACACCACTGCAGCCTGGTTTGGTGACGTGCCAGAGTGAGTTTTGGGCCCCTGACAAGTCTGTATGCATCAAGTCCCTTGTGACATAGGTGATGACGTACAGTCTGACTGCTTATATGGTGGTCAGGAAGTCCTTGCAGTCCTGAATCTGTCACATAGGTGCATCAGGTAGATGGCTCTATCTTGATGTTGTGTAGTGACGCGTTGCCATCCTGGACACTGTTGGTCATCAAATGAGCCTGTCAAACTGTGGTGCTGGACCATCCTCATAATGGTTGACTGATTGCATCCCATTCTCTGTGCAACTTCTTGCTGGCTTGCACCCCCTTCCAGCATACCAATAGCATGGTGATGTTCATTGCATGATAAACGTAGCATGGTATTCTGTAGTCACTATGTCAAACTGTATTCAGGTTGTGCAATATATAGCCACCATTTTCCACCTCTACACGCGATCTGCATGACAACACCCAATAGCAGACCACAAAAATGGGCTGATTTGGTATATGGTGATCAGGATTCAATGAAGTGTGTCAAAAGTGTAAAGGAGTGGTCATTTCACATTGGATTGGCCTCAGGAGTTCACATGGGAAATGGAAAGTTGATAAAGTTGTGAGGAAAATTATTTAAAACAAAACATTATGTGTTTTCATTGACTGTCAGTGTAAAACTTTCTAATTAACAATTTAAACATGATTTTGATATGACAGTAAAGTAATTTGTTTTGTATATTAGTGATCATAAACACAGTGAAACCGTATAGTTGTTTTTTCTTTAAAACATGAAATTTCCAATCTGATAAAATATAACTTTAGAAGAAAGTTTCAAAAGAATGTAGGAAGACAAAAATCAGTAAATAAAATATACAAAAAAAAAGGTAAGCATTTTTACTTGTTTCTTAAAAACTTCACAATGAAATATTTTTAAAATTTCAAAAGTTGGAATTCATACAAATATCATACATAAAAATAACATTTTATTTACAGAAGTAACATTTATAGAAAGTAATTCTGAAGTTTCAAACTATTTCATCCAGTAGTTTCTTTTTACAATGTAACAAAACATACCACACAACAGTTGCATTGAATCAACACACCTGGATCTCATAGAGTTAAAATGCCTATAAACATTTACAGATTTTATGACATATTTTGTAAATGCAAAAGTTTTTTTTTGTTGTTGTTTTACATTAATGAATTGATAATATATCACTGATATGGTATATGCATCACAAACCATTCTTGTAATCTTTTGAAGCTCTGCTTTAAATAGAGAAAATAAAAATACATGTATTTTTTTATTTTGTTCGATTTACATTTTCTGCTATATCTGATGATAGGAGAGTTTGGAGATGTACCGGTGTCCCAGTTTTTCATTTATTCCTACCTCCTACATAACATAAAAGCCTTGAAAATTGTCTTTCAACATTGAGTTAATATTTTGTTTGTGGCTTTATATGAATTGTATGTGTACAATTACATCTAAAAAATGTGTAAGGATTAATTTTATACAAATCTTTAATAATTGTGAAGTAAACATTGTTCTTCAGTAACTGAGAGAAGTGAAATAAATTCAAATTCAAAAGATACTGTTTTAGTCTGTACAAAAAATATACAAACATGCTCGCCCTTTCAGCCGTGGGGGCGTTATAACGTGACGGTCAATCCCACTATTCGTTGGTAAAAGAGTAGCCCAAGAGTTGGCGGTGGATGGTGATGACTAGCTGCCTTCCCTCTAGCCTTACACTGCTAAATTAGGGATGGCTAGTGCAGATAGCCCTCATGTAGCTTTGCGCAAAATTCAAA
This sequence comes from Limulus polyphemus, assembly GCF_000517525.1. Classification (NCBI taxonomy): domain Eukaryota; kingdom Metazoa; phylum Arthropoda; class Merostomata; order Xiphosura; family Limulidae; genus Limulus; species Limulus polyphemus. The sequence continues at coordinate 428,803 of NW_013666026.1, forward strand.
AACAAACAAAAAATATAACTATAACACCTGATTATTTATTGCGGGTTACATGACAATTTGGTTGTGTGTTGTGGTTTTTGGTGGCTATGTGTTTGCTCCAATGAGTAACAAAAAATGTTGAAAAACAAACTTGTATGTATAACAATAGCTATAAAAACAAAATTTTAAGCTGTCATATGAAATGAAACAGTGATTGTTCTTCATTAGTTTCTGTCGTAATAACTTACTTATGGTTTGCTGACATAAATATTATATGTGCAGATAAATAGAAAAGTTGTTATAAAAATGCTTTTTTAATACTTTAGGATGATCTTAGACAAAAAGAAATTTTAAAGATTGGTTGTGCAAGATTAATTTTTTTTTACTGCTACTTATTGGAATTTTATGTGAAATTTTTTTACGAACTTTGTTTTTATGATACTTTACAAATAGTTAGAAACAGTATAATATATCTTGTGTATAAAGATACAATAATTTGGGGGTATTACATACACCATTGAGACACCTCGCATTAACCTGATGCTCAAAATCGTTTTAAATCTGTATACTTGCCTAGTGTTCAAAATTGTTTTGGATCAATTATCAATAACATTTTAACATGATGTACATTTCATTGGATTATAAGAATAGTGATCATTTCCATGTGCTATTTAAAAACGTCTTATTCTTGCTTATACAATTTGTATTGCAGAATACTCTCACAAATATATTTGTATTAAATTTCACTGTAAAACATACCAATTATTAAGAACTTTTACTATGTAATTTTATTGATTAATTATTGTATTCAGAATATCTTTCTGTCTGCAAGTAGCTAATCAGTGTAAAGTTAAAGTAAATGTTTGTAAAATTTGCTCCATTTAGTTTTTTTTTCTGTAATCAGTTCAAAACGTAGTTTTTCATTCTTGTGCACTTAGTTTTTCAGCAAATAAGAATATCTCAGTTGAACAAATGAAAAGACTTTTCATATACAGAGAACTAATAACTGTTGTAACAATATGTATGATAATCATGCTTGAGTAGGTAAATACTGTATGTTGTGGACAAACATATTTTTTACTCTACAAGATGTTATGACACCAGAGAATAGAAACATTATTACAGAGAAACAGGGTGTAAAAGTCAGTACAAGAAAGTGATTTTATCCAACAGCCACATGGAGCCACGCCCTACAGCACAAAGGCTAAGAGATCCCTATGGTCCAGGGTTAGGGAGTGGACGCTTTACACGTGGAGGACGAGGAGGACAATCAGATCCAAACCACTGGTCAGATCTTAGAAGTAAAGCTCAGGACCAAAGGTTAGTAATAATTCTTTTCTTTTCTTATTTTGATTTTATATTTAAAAAAAGTTTTAATCTGTAAAATGAGAGTAATCAATTATTGACTTTTGTTGTATAAAACAGACTGAAAAAGTTTAAAACTGTCGATTTACAAAAGGTTTTACAGAGATATTTTGCATGTTGAGTAGTTGTTTATATTTGAAGTGTGTTTTCTGAATTAGCACAGTTTTTTGATGATGAAGTAAATAAACCTAAATCTAACAACTGAATTATCGTAATGTACTTTTTATTTACATTTCATGGGATTGGAATAAGATACTGTTTGAACAAATCTGACAACATACTATATATACATGTTCTTTATTTTAGATTATTACACTTCCTTGTTCTTTTGTACTGATTTAAATACAGTTAAAATAATAATCTATTTGATAATTTATGAATGTACTTCACATTCCTTTAATGTGGATTTGCCTTTCACTTCCACTACTATGTGATGGCCTATTTATTCATCAGTTATGCTAAAGTTTTAATGTTATTATTAAGGTATTTAGCATCTGTTTAGTTCAATTACAAGTGACTTCAATTAAACATTTTGATTGACATATTTATTATCTATACATCTCTAGATTTTTAAACACTACTTTGCAAAATGACATTCACTGTTTCAAACCTTTGATATAAAAATTGTTCATATGAAACTGTGCTCTGGTGAAATGATAATAAAATTCTAGTATTATTGTAGCTATTTCTTTGTGACTGTTAACGTGTGTCAGATATTGCCGATATATGAATAATTAATGTATAGATACAAGTGTGTCATGTTTGTTAATTGTGGCCATATAACAGGTTAAGAAAATTCAGATAAAAAAGTAAAAATTGATAAGTTAACATATGGTGAAATGAAAACTTTATTCTGTTTTATTTTATGCAATGTTTGGCTGGATGGAACATACACAGTGTTACAAAGAAATTAAGCCAAGTAAGAATCTTAGAAGAGTTAGAATGTACAGGGCTTCTAATTACATCCATTTTGCATGGGACATGTTTATAAAACTATAAACTAGATTCTAAAAATAATAATTATCATTGTAAATAGATATACAAATACAAAAAATGAAAATACAGTGAAATATTTCTATGGGGAGGAGGGGGCTTTCACCAAGATAATGTTGAAAAGGATAATGAATAAGGAATAAACACATTTAGAGAAAAGTTGAAATGAATCAAAATTTAGTGAAAAAATTATTTGAATGTTAATTTTTCATTAATTCCATAAGAGAAATTGTTGTTGAGTTGATGTTCTAGGCTCATCTTCCAATTCAATATCGAGAGTTACTGAAGCAAGTTAAGGCAGAAATGTTTCATGACTTTAATTATCAGGACTCGCAGTGGTTCTTACTGATTTCGTCATTTGCAATAAAATATCAGCACCTGAAGGTGAAATGTTAAATTAATAATAGTCAACTGACCAAAATTTCATATTCACATATTTAAAAGAAAATAACTGAAACAAAGAAAAAATTAAAGATTTTAAATCAAAAATAAAAGTGCAGTGATAAAATCATATCACTCGGTAGACGATTGCCATTTGACTCAATCATTAATACCGTAAGCTATAGTCTTAAAGGTTTAGCATGAACTGAAATATATTGATATGTCACTTAAATAAGTAGTAAAATAAAAATAATATTGTGGTTGGATATTGCTGGCACATGTACATATTAAATATAGGACAAAATATATTTGTGCCATAAAGTCAACTCACATAGTGAACATGAAAGTGAAAGACAAGGACACTGTTTCTGTCGTGCTAGTGTTAGTTTCAAACCAGCAGTCTTTGAAAATCACCCTATGAAACATCTTTTTTATCACTTTTCTAATAAAATATATAATAAAAAATCAATGAAACATATCTAGATAGTAGCCACACACACACAAAAGATTTTTTAATGAAGTAAAAATTTGTCAGTGAATATCTGAAGCATTTACTGAGTGGACAAAGTGTTTGTCTAGCTGTTGTATGTGCCATAAAGTTAATCCACATACTGAATGTGAAAGATAATGACAGTTTTTGTCTAGCTGTTATTTGTGCCATAAAGTTAACTCGCATACAGAAAGTGAAAGATAAGGACACTGTTTCTGTCATGCTAATGTTAGTTTCAAACCACCAGTCTTTGAAAATCACCTCATGAAACATCTTGATCACTTTTCTAATAAAACATATAATAAAAAATCAATGAAACATATCATGTAGATTAAAAAGTAACAGATAATTATTTTTCTAGATAGTAGCCACACACAACAAAAAAAAAAAATTTCAATGAAGTATTTCTGCTAAAAATTTGTCAGTGAACTTCTTAAGCATTTACTGATTGGAATGTGATTTTCATGCTAAGAATAATTTTTTTTCCCATCATAAAATTTTCATATTTCATTTGCATAATCCCAAGAACCTTCTAAATGAATATCAAAAGGGTTTTTTGGTTTTTTTTTGTATAACTTTATATTTTATCTCCTATTTTTTCTGTCTTAACTGTAAAGAAACATCATCTGAAATTAAAAAGTTGAACAATATGAATAAGTCGGTCTCTAACGAAAGCATGAGGTATGGCGTAACTGTGACCTGATCTTTTGTTTACCATATGCTCTACCTGAAACATCCTGCTGGTATGTATTACTTTTCACACACAGAGAAAGCAGAGGTAAAAAGGTTAGAAGCTAAGGATGTTAGGATGAACAATTGTAATTGTCTTTTACAACCTGTGGTCACTCTAGAAAAAAAAATTAATTACGAAAACAAACATGATATTCATTAAGGATATGCAAATGAAATATGAAACTATAAGATGAAAAAAAAGTATTTTTATCCTTATCATGAAAATTCCCTTGCATTCAGATTAACTCAGTAAAAGTTTCAGAAACTCACAGTAAAATACGTTTATTAAAAAAAAAAAACTTTTTTTTTTTTGTGAGTGTACAACAGACTTCTTTATTAAAAGTTTGCCAAATTTTGTTAAGATGCACCTAATAAATTCACTGTTGTAGTACGTATAGTTTTTCATTTTTAAGGAGGGTGAAATAGGCCCACCTTGTACTTAAGTGGTAAATTTCAAATGTATCACTGTAAAAGGTTATGACCAAGTTGTACAGAGTTAATAGTACCAACTGCAATGGGTATTAGATTCTAAGATTTCTATAATGCAGTTTTTTACTAAATACATTTTTTACAAAACTTACTTTTATTAGTATTTTGAACAATTTTTGGTTTCATTTTTCATGATAGTTATTTGAAATGCACTTCTCTGTACCTTATAACATTGATATCTGTTTTGTTTTTTTTTTACTTTTTATAAGCATCACAATGAATGGATAATATACAAGTTTATTTCATAACTGTAATTGATACATCAAGAAAATGTTTAAAAAAGAGAATAGCTGTAATTTGTATTTCACTGCTAGTTTACTTTGTTGTAGTATCAGGTTTGTGTGCTGGAACTAAGAAATCTACTGTAAAATGTTCTAACCACTGGCAGTTTTTGACAGTTGTGTTATCAACACTGCCTATATTTCTTAAAGCATGTAGCTATAGTAGAGGATGTACACCCAAATTATTGATAGATTATATCATAAATAATATCAATAAATTAAGAATGTTAACATGTACAAGATTAGGAGGAAAATGTAAAGTAGATAACATGAGAGGTTGTTTACCATATGTTCAAAGCTTATCTACAAAAATAGGCAGTATAATGAAAAAATACAGCGAAACATTCTCTCTGCATTGTAAATTTTAGTCTCACGAGTACAAAAGACAAAATAGAAGAAATTGATAAATGTGGGATTTATAAGATTCCTTGAATCTGTGGTTGAGGTTATATTGGCCAAACATGTAGAAATTTAAGATGCATGATCAATTTTTGAAGTTAAAAAAACAACAAGGATATTGTATTAAACAAGGAACCTGGCTTGGGTCTAGAAATAATAAAGTACTGGACAGATGTGTTATAACTCTCAATAGTTTGAGTATATATGGCATTTGAGTATGCAAATGATTATGTGGATATATAAGCCTAACCTTATTTCTACCGTTACTCCTGATGATGGTGACATACTGACACCAAAACATGTGGTCTTTTAGGGCAAGTCCCTGTTTTTGATAATTATTTATTGTGTAAGATTTTAACTTTGTATTGTTTTTAATTGTAAATAGATAATGCCTATATTGTTTTTCTCCTGAACAGAAAGATATTTTACAAAGAATAGTAATGCTGTTTTTTAACCCATTGACTGCAGCTGCTCTAAATGAGCATGGAAATGTTGCAAGTTATACACCGTACATGGTGCTGCCAGAGGTGGACCATACCCTGTATGGTAAATTGGCCATCAATGGGTTAACAAAAGTAAATATTACTGTACCCCATTTTAATTTGTGATGAGAAATTAATTTTTGTTTGCAGTTATTGTTATTTAATATATATATACAAATCTCAGGTTTCAGCCACCTAGTGGATCAGCTAGAGGAAGACGAGAAAACAGCAGTAGCAGACATGCTCGAGCTTTCACCCGATAAGTTTTTATACATGTTGAACTACTCATTCATATTGTTTTAAACCCTAATGAACATTACCACAGTGTAGTTACACTTACAAAGTCATGTACAGTATTACATGGGGGATACCATCCACTGCTTTTGATAAATATTCATGTATTGTTTAATATGTCATTAATGGTAATCTAATAAAACTTTTCAAGACAATGAATGTGTTGTTTAGCTGTATTTTGAATAAAGCATACCTTGTACGGCTGAAACTATCTTTTTTTTTTATGACAGTACATGAAATGTTACTTATTAAGTTTAGTCTTCTAATTTTGAGATTCTGAATACATTCAGATTTGTGAGCTTTCAAGGTTAGTTCCAGTAGAAAAACTAACACTTAAAATTGTGGGATCTATGATATGTAAATTTTTGCATTCCTATTAACATCTTCACAAAACCTGAGCTGAAATTCAATTTTTTTTAATGCTATTGAAGTTTACCAGAGAGATATTATTTAATTTTTCCAGTTCAACACAGAATCATTAGCTTTGTGCTTTTATAAACAATTACAGTTTAGATTTATATCTTAGAAGCTCAAAAGTCTTTGAAGAAATTTAGTTTTATGAAGTAGTAAGCACATCCTGTTAGAGGCTTAAGAGGGGAAAATGTGAGAACAATCTCGTGAAAGAGCGGGCTTTGAGTTCTTCCATGCTGACCAGATAATTTTATATACTTACATTTTTAAACAAATTGAAAACATATGCACAATTTATATATATCTAGAAAATATAAAGAGCACTATATCATTTGTTTTCCAATGAATTACTTTATCATGAATACAGGTAAATTACAAATCTCGAGTTTATTAACCTGTTGTAGTTTAAAATGTTCACTTTGTCATAGAAAGTTAATGTTTAAAGTATCAAACCTGACAACACTTATACATGGGCCACATTAAAAATATACATTTTAATAGGTATACTTATAATACACAACATTTATGTGCTCATTGCAATTCTCAATTTCCAGAATTTCACTGAAGCTACTAAAAATCTACCAGTGGTAGACAGATAACACCTTCTGGCTAGAGTGTAACACACCATAAACTTCAGTTTCCTCCAAGAACATGTCCTTGACCCCAGTTGTAACGTCTTCTTGGTTGGTTTTCATCATCCCCTCCAGGCCGCCTGGGTGTTGGTGCTTGTCCAAAGCCAGCAAACATGCCTCGTTGATTAGGAAAGAATTTATATCTATGCCAAGGAAATAGGCATTCTTTACTTTCAATTAATATCTATTAAATTGTACTTTAAGCCATAAAAATTATTACAAAGGTAAAGCAATATAATTTAATAAAGTACTAGTACATGGTTAAAATCAACCAGGAAGTTCAAAACAGTGTATTACCCATAAATTAAACTTAAAAATACCTCAAGATTATTCAAAGTTCACAACCTGATATAACGGAAGACTGTTCTAGCAGCACAAGCTGAATTCAAAAGGCTCTTGAATTGAACAAACATCATTTGATGTTAATGACACTTAAAAAGTCCTATCACAAAACGTTAGTCTTTATTAATTAAAATTTATCACTCACTGCATTAGAAAACACATCCAAGAAGGGGACTATTTTTTTAAACAAGCAACCAAAGAAAGTTCAAGCCCAAAATATTCTGAAATCAAAAATTATCCACAGTATAAACTGCACATATTGATAATGATTTCATTTCTATTGTTCATATACAACTAACTTTCCAATTAACAGCATGTAAAAACTGTTCATTTTTAAACAACAATGCTACATATATAAACTTACAGAATCTGTGGAGTCTGCAAAAATGCCCTTCCTCCAAAGTCTTGTGGATATTTGAACATCAAGAAGAAATACAGATGACCAACTAGTATGCCTATTAAGTCATCAAAGCCCCTGGAAAAGTTTAATGTAAAATTACTGACTTACACATGAATGAAAAATGTTTGATGCTTTATCTTAACCTTATGCCAGTCATATAACTTTGCTTGTGTCACATTTGCATTGAGTAATATTATCAAACTTGTAATAATAATAATAATGTGGATAGGTTTAATAATTCAGTTATAAACACAATTTTCATAATTGAGTTATAGATTAATATTATAGAATGAACATAATCTTGTATTTATGATAACAACAGACATCGATAAGCCAGTAAGCAGCTAATGTGACTTAAATTACTACTAAATATGTGGCTCCACTAATTCTCTATGTATGGAGCACTGAACAATGATCCCTATAAATAAATTGCACAAAAAAATGGGCTTTACAAGAGCTTTCTAATGAAACATTATTTAAATCATGATCTGAAGAGAAAAAAAAAATCATCATCACTGATTTCTTTTCAAACCTGGGATTCTCCATTCATCCTGCATAATATGTAATGAAGGAAGTCAGTTTTTTTTTACTGTAATTCACAATATACTTGTTTGACGTCAGTTAAGAACAAAACTATTTTCGAGCATCTTGTGAATGTCTGTTGCAGATCATCTGTGGTTTTATTTTGATTCTGAAAGTTTTTTCTACAATTTTGTACAGTTTGCTCATTATAATAATGTCAGACACAAATAAAATTATGAACAAACACCCAACATTTAAATTTTAGCTTTTTATATATGCAAGTCATGTAAATATTAGACTTTAGAAAAATCTTTAAACAAATTCTTGTTTGATACGTCGAAGTACTTTTTACAAAAACCATTATGATAACTACTACAAAAAACAGTTAAACAGTAATAAATACAGATAATGTCTTTAACATTTTCACTATGTCTTAAGTCCAGTTTCAAGTATTGTGGTTATAAAACTAATAAATAATGTTACTTTCACATACCCACCACTCATGATGAACTGGAATGCAAACAATACCCATGGCAGATACATAGCCTAGAAATATAAACCATTATACTATATGAACAAAACAAACCAAGGTATAGATATGCATTAATATCACGAGAAGTTTCTTATCCAAACAAAAAGGCCCCAAAATCTGTTGTTATGCATAATTCACAGGCCATAGCTTTAGTGGTTACTCTTTATTAAGAATATATTAAAAATAGTAACAAATACTAATGTTCTAGCATGAGTTACGTTTGATGTACAGAATTACATATACATTATAAAGTAATCTTGGCCATGTGTACTGCACCAGTTTTAAAACTTCCATAAAACAAAAGTTCCTTAAACTTGTCTGTTAAACATTTTTTTTTAACTGTGAATGTTAACTAAAACTTCCTTTCTTGAAAATTATGAAACTATGTAAACACAGAGCTGAATGTTAATGTTGTCAAAATCAACTCTTGTACTTAAACTACAGAATCTTTTTTTTTTTTTTTTTTTTAAGGAGTCAAAAATAAACCTGATTTATTTGAAAATAGATGCAAAAAACAATTAGGCCTATTTGTACAAGGCGGTGCTAAGAAATAATTTTAGCAACTAATTATAATTATATTTTGGTTTCACAAACTCCACAGACAGACAAGGTCGTCTTGATGGACCACAGTGGTTGAGAAACACTGCTCTAAACCATCATTGATGGCCTTTGTTAAATGTATTCCCTTATAAATTTCTTTTGTGTTCTGTTTATCTAATGCATGGGAAAAGTTAAATGCCACATATTTGCTAAAAATCACTCACACTTAAAAATGATTTTTTACTAAAAAAACTTGCCTTAAGCTGGATTCCAAACCAGAAAGTAACTATGACATCTTTATGTAACTGGCACCAAATGTATACCACAGTCATTATCATGGAGTCCATCAAAAGCTGAAAACATACAAAGATATCTTTTGAAACAAAAAGGTCAATGACATATTCTACATCACTGTCATGATTAAATACAATATATGTCAATCAGTACATTCCAAACAATAAACAGTCTACTATGTTTCCTAACACAATCTATTCAGTCAATCATATGTTTTACAACAATACACAATCAACTATAACTCTTAAACACGTTACAGTCCAGAATACCTCTTGAAACAACACAGTGAAAATATTCAGAAATAATACACAGTCAAGGATGTTTTTAGAACACTTGAAAATTACTATTTCTCAACATGACAAACAGTTTTGGAAATATCCTAGCAAAATGCACATCAAAGATTTTTTCCCTAAAACACAATTTACTGTAAAAATAAATTTTTAAATAATAAACAGTGAAAGTTGTATACTGATATAGTAAACAATATTGGTATTTCTTGACACAATAAACTGCCAAGAGTATCTTCACAAACAATTTACCAAAGATATTTCAAGATATAATACAAAGTCAAGAAAGCTAAGGTCTCTTAAATTATTTTATCTTGAGAGAAGAATGGTAATAAATGATCTTATTTAAGATTATCCAGTGGATTGATATGATAAATGCCTGGTTTCTTTGTGCTATAGTCTGATAATAACAGAAGACACAAGTTTAAGATCTGGAATACAGACTAGTTTCCAATTAAGAAAATTTTATTTTTTCATGAGTTGCCTTGAGCATTAGTGGAGTTTAAGAGGGGGAAATTGATGATTTCCTGAAAAATAAAGGATGGGTTTAAATTTTTTATTCTTCTCAAGGGTAGGTGTACTAGGATAGCTCTGATAGACTAAATGGTCCTTTATTGTCCACAATGCAGCAAGTTATAAGATACTTAATATTACTGCAAATACTTACCATCATGTCAATTAGCAGAGAAACTATCTGAATCAGTCATTAAAGATCCATACTATTAAAAATAAGACAAGCATTCCTCCATGATTGATTTACTACCTGCAATCTCAGTGAGAATTACAACAGAAATAATCTGAATATGCATACATCAATACTAATTTAATACTGCTAAAATATACAAGTAATGTAGGTGTGTAGATTGTTTGTAATTAAGCACAAAGCTACACAATGGGCTATCTGTGCTCTGCCCACCATGGGTATAGAAACCTGGATTCTAGCACTGTAAGTCCACAGACATACTGCTGTGACACTAGGGGGCAGGTGTGTAAAATGTTACCACGAGAACTACCACTGATCATTGAACAAAACTGAAAAACTGTATCCCAAATTGTAGCTTGAATATATGTTTTTATAATTACATTAAGTGACAAAAGAAATGCAAAAAAAGACAAAAATAATTTAACAGAACTTTAAAAAAAAGATTTTTTTAATAAATTCTTATTCATTAAAAAAACAATAATTAGTTTACTGTACATTATTAACAACATTTGAAACTAAATATTGAGATAATTAATCATATACTTATACAGAAAGGATACAACAATGCAGATCCAGTTAAACAATAACAGAAATAAATAATCTGCAGGACGTCCAGTAAATATACCTGTGAATCATATACATCCATCTTAAATTCAATGTTATAAATGAGTAAAACACTAACTTTGCAACTCATGGAGTATTAACTTTTTTTGTTATCGCAAAATGTGAATGGTTTAAAAATAAAAACAATTAAGTTACCTATCAAATAAATATTGTAGTTTATGCCTGAAGAAAAAGAATAGTATCTTACTAGATAATAGGTTTAATAAGATGTAATTTTAATATCACTATAAACTTGTTCAGTATAGGTTGACAATAAGAAGTGCATATATCAATACATTTCATTGTAATTCTTAACTGACCCAATACAGAAAATTATTTAGTTATATTTCTAAAATAGCTATTTGAAAGCAGTGGAATCAGTTCAGTTTCATAATTTACAAAGTTAATATATCCTATAAACAATAGTACATAATAATACATATATGTATATGTTAATGAAGAACTTTAGGATTTGTCTGAAACTTCATGTTATGCCCAGCTCATAATAAATGCTGTTTAATAAGTTTTTCTCAAATCCCCTAGTACTGTTAGAATTCTAAACAAATTTCTTCTTTTCTAAATTGAATGCTTTAGTGATAATTAAGTAAAAAGATGCAGTAAAATAAAATTTGTAAATAAGTTAGAAGTATCTCAATAAAACCTATAGCTGGGCAGTTCATGAAATTCCCTAACTGATTACAATTAACTATTAAATTATTCTCATATGAGACTAGGATAGTTAGAACAATCAATACTAGCAATAACTGGCAACACTAATTCTGATTATTTTCATTAGTTGTGACACTAATAAGTTATGCTGAGCAACCTTGAATTAATCAAAAATTAATAATAAAAAATCATAATGGAACCACTAATATTGAGTAGTTGATTTTCATGATATTAATGAATTTATTCATAATTTCAGTTACGTGATTAACAATACTAATTGATGTAGTTAAAGCTCTCGTATAATAGTTGATCAAGTTAATCACCCGGCTCTAATAATCTTCTCAGCTCTGTCACAAAAAAACGCTCAGTTCTGATATTCAGCAAACTATGATCAACGTAACCTTGAAACCAAGAAGTACGTGTCATACGTGTTCTTTTAATGAATAATGACAGTTTTAAAACATTGCATTTTAATGAATACATGTATGCTAAAATTGTCAAACATACCTAGGACATGCAACATAGTTCATCCAACATGCCTTGCAAGGGAACTTAGCCAAACATTATTAATTTGAAAGTAAAGGGATATTATAGGCTATGGGCAGTAAGGAAAATCTAATATTTTGAGGTAGTAACAGTGATTTGTCACAATGCAATCTAATGTCATCAGGAACTTGATAACACATATTAAAAATATTTGGGTTGGTTTAAAGTGCTGTACATATGCAAGATAAAAAAAAAGCTTGTTTTTCACAGTTAAAATATGAACACTACGGTATTTAAAAACTACACACAACTTTATTCATAATTGCAGTTAAGTGATTAATAATACAAATTGATGTAATTAAAGCTCTTATTAGGATGCATCCCGTGGGCCGCAAGTTGCATGTGCCTGCTGTAAGAGATGCGAAAAGTGTCACACTCACACACCTGCAACTTCCAATAATTATTGAACAATGAAAAATGTATCTCCTTAATTCTAATTTAATGTCTTGTTTTTCTAAATATGGTACATTACTATCATCTCCTGTACAACACTACCATTGTTAGATGATGCACCAGCTCAAATGGGTAATTTAGTTAATTTGTGCAGAACATTTGTATTTTACAACAATAAAGCTGAAGCATACACAACAGATTCTGGTAAACAATTTAATTAAGACTATTTTAAGGTAATAGACCTTTAGTGAAACTATGTTATAAGGATTAAATTTTGTATTATGTTGGAAATTGCTAATATATTTTTAAGCAGTTGGTGAAACTAGTTAATGCAAAAACTAGTCTTGCTTTTCAACAGAGTTGGGTTACCTTTTGTTCAATAGCATCACAAATACCTGAATAGAATGTTACGTTTAGAGCTAAGTCTTAAGTAAGAAAATAATGATCTTGTAATTAAAATATTTTGCAAGAAGAATGTTACACTACAGCAAAATGAACTGGTTTTTACATGTACAAAAGTAACCAAAGTTCAGTGTAACATACAGTGTTTAATTGCAGCAAACAAGAAGTCAAAATAACAATTATGACTTTAAACATGATTGCTAAGTGAACTCTTATTATTTCCAGCTGATCTCTTGATATTCAGATTTAATGAAGAAGGTTGTACTCATTATTACTGATCATTGTAATTAGTCCTATAATCTAATAGTCTTCAAATATTTTATATTTATAATTATAGATCTATATATGTACCTACAAATAAAACTTTGCACAATAACTCCATCCACAATGATAATACATAACAAGTATTTAATTGTTAAATGTAATGTTTAAAAATTCAATAGGCCTCATGTTAATATCTTATGACAAGTATAATTAACATGATTTTAAACATTTATTAAAAAAGAAACCTGTTTCAAGACGAATGGAGTAGTTGTATAAAAAATACAGGTTCATTAAGTATCGGAATCCTGTCGAAGGTCCAAGGGGGTAGTAGAACAATGCTGTAATAGGCTTCCAAAACTGGAACAAAAGTAAGAAAGTATGAATACATCTATTAATGTTGTAATGATTTAGTATCATTATTTACCGACATAATTAGAGGTTAATCCAACATTTCAATGTTAAGTTATCAATTCCCATAAAACAAAATTCCTATTAGGAAATGCATAAGTGTATGCATGTAGTTCTTATTAAAGCATTTTTATTCTAGAAACTAATTCATTCATGATCCTATTCACATTCTGAAAACTCACAGTATTTAATACTTTATTAAGAGCTTCACTACTGTAGTTTAATACTAACTCAACATCATAGTTCTTGCATTATGCCCCAAAAGCATTAAAGTATACATATGTTTTCGTGTGTATTGGCAAACTGAAATTATGAATAATGGCTTCCTCTTATAGACAAGGGTAATAAGATATATTTAATTTTGAATATTAATTCTAATGAAGAAATTAATGTGCTTGACATTTCTCAAAATACAAGTATGTAAGAATAAATATGCTAAGATAAAATGTCTATTGGGGGGGGGGGAGACTTTCACATTTCTTCCTAAAACAAGTTGCTCAAATATTTTAAATTGTAGTTAATAATTAAATTAATGAGCCCAAGATTGTTTGTAATTGGTTCCTGCATAGTCAAAACATATCCCGAGTTTCAACAGTATATAATGAATACATAGAACACAATGTTGCTTTCAACAGGTTTTTTTTTCTCCCTTGCTATTAACTTTTAAACATTTAAAAAACCAGTTTTATCAGAAAACATCTAAGCCACTTATTAGATACACAAGCACACACTGGTTTATAGCAATATTCCTCAAGTTCGAAATGAACAAATTTAAACATATCTATCAAAACCATGATTCTATCTACATTGTTTGTTCATTATTACAATATTAGTGTAAATGCATTATCATAGTTCTTACCATAATAACTGACAAAGGTTGCAACTTTTAAGGCAAAGGCTGATGAATACTTGGGTGATTAGGGCTGGATTTAGATTAGTTTCCTGCTGGGAATCAGGAAATCCTTGATAGGCCAAAATGCTCTTCATACCCAACAATTTTAGATTTTTATAATCAAAACAGATGTTAACAAGGGCTTCAATTACAGTCACTTTAGGTGATGTAATCAGTTTGTTAATAAACTTTATCACTTACATGGTTGACATGTCAAACAAGTTATTTTAAAAGTATCTCAGTTTGCAGAAGAGTACCTGAAAATGATGGATAAAGCCAGCATAATCCAAAATGAAATAACGTGGATTCAAAAGACCAAATCTTCCAGCAAGAGGAAAGATAACTGATAAACCAAACCAGTAACGAGTAAACAGAGGTAAGCTACGAAACCAGTTTCCAATTTCACTCATCTTGGAATCGAAATAATCTGAAACATTAATAGTTAAACAGCATAAACTTCATGAGCCAGCTTCATACATATAGATTTACTTATACACTCTTGTAAATTTTTGCATAACATAAAACTACACTTACAAATTAATTTTCATATTATGAGTCAGGTTTACATATATACACACACAAGTTAATACCACTGCTTTAGAGATTCCAAAAATAATTTTTCAGTTTTCCATATAATGAATTAAATACTTGAATTTTGCTGCTAACAATTTATTTTAGAATAACTCAGTTTGAAAATGTATGACACACTAATTGTGTCATAAAATTACACGCATATAAATATATTTAATTACATGTGAGATTATTGTGAATACAACATACAATTTGTAATACTGTTGTCAAGAAAACAGTGGTGGTTCTTCAGTTCATAGTATTGCTAACAAACACTTGTTCTAGTGTTTTTGCTTCTTTTCCTTTATACAACTATAGCTGTTAACATAGCAGATATTAGCAATACCTTTTATGTAGAATTCCTTTGACTGCATTATTTATCATTAAAGATTTTTGCTGCATACAAAAATAAACTGAAGTTGGAGTGATTGTAAAACACTACCGATTAGTTATGGAATAAAATAAATAATCTTCTCTTTTCAGCTGCAACATATTCTTAATTTTAGAGCAAAAGCAACCTAAACTTAAAAGGACCAAAGCCACCATTAATACTATCATTACTAATAGGAATTAAGTAATCTGTGACTAATTATGTTACCTCAATTTGACAATTAATAGTGAAATAGGTAATATATATTTAGGGACATATAAATATTAAAATATTTACTATTATTACAATCATATAATCTATCAGGATTATGATAGCATACTGTTTCCCAATTTCTTCAGCAAAGTTGACAAGTGATAAATTTCTAATGACCACTAAACAACGAGATAATATAATTGTTAATGTTATTGTTACACAAGTTCAACATGAGTTACCACTAGTACTCTTACAACAACATCCAACTGCAGTGAAATTCAAAAAATAAATTTGAAATACAATATTTAAATTATGATTTCACAATTATTACTATTATGCTTATTTAAATAATAGTCTATTGCATTCAGGTACGTAATACATGACAATAAACAGAAATGTAGACAATGAGATCGGAGTTCATAAGGTGTATTTCTTCTTCTAAGTTATATTGTTACTAAGACTAGATTATACTTTATAGATAGTATTAGTAGAAACTAAGAAAGCAGAACTTTCATTTTTATGAAAAATTTTAAACTATCAACATAAAAACTTGCAAGTGTCTGGCAACTTAAAACTGTAACTTATAAGTGTAATACAGTTAACACTGTCTAGTATTAATAGTAATACTTATATAGTAGTACTAGTAGTAGTACTAACACTAACACAGCAGAGTAAAACGTTGAAACTTCATTAAATAAACTTATATTCATCTTACTTAACACTGCTATCAGAATGAAAATATGAATGCTAAGGACTTTAGTTTTAGTATACTTTAGTCTTACCCGACTACTTATTTTCAGTTATGAGTAAAATCATTAATTAGTGTTACATCACCCACGATAACATAGACTCCCTACTCCCGTTTCTTTAACTTATACCACAAAGTCTATGAAACGTGTATAAGAAATAGTACAATTTGCGTACACGAATTCATTTGAAAGGAGAATTTAATCTATGAGCAGCTAATAGATGTAATTGTCATTAGAAATATATCAATAGTATGTTTCAAATTGTTATATAAATTATTTAGGTTTTATGGTAATACAGTCTACTTTTCTGGATTAATTCTACATTTAAGCTAAATAAACACTTATAATTATTTTGAAAAACACTATCATGGTTATTTTGAATAACAAAATTAATATATATTTTACTCTATTCTTTTTAAAGGACAAAAAGCAATTTGTTATATAAAATAATATACTCTAAATTTATGTAAGTTCTATAAGTTGATACAAAACTGATAACTTTACTTTTATTTTACCAAGAAACTATAATTGCTACTAAGACGTATGATTGAGTAAGTGTAACAACACCACCATGTCTGGAAACAAACCGCGTGAAACTTAGAATTGTATTTGTACTACAATCCTCTACATATTAACATACTAAGCTTGTTTTAATGAAAAATTTTGTATGTAACAATTTTGAGGTATAATTTTCAGCAAGAAAAAGAAAGAAAGAGTTTTCTTCAACTTATTACACATTTATTGATTACATTTGGGTATCCCAATGTATAGAGGAAAAACATTATTTACGCAGTATTGAATCTTTACTACATTTAGGCAGAAAATATTTATTATTATATATTACACACAGCGCTAGATATGTATGTATATATATATTGTTGCGTCAGCGAGTCACATGACTACAGTGACGCAACGTTTCTAGAATTATCATGTACTTTG